>NC_034435.1:4296662-4338935 GCF_002078875.1 Numida meleagris
TATGAACATCGGAAGACTGTAGAGTGACAGTGCAGGAGTCGTGAGCAGTGCTCACTCAGGAGCTGTGGCACTGCCTGTACCTGGAGAGGTCAGCAATGAAACTTTGTCTCTGGAAATGAAAAAGTAATCCCTTCCTATACAAAAGTCATACAGTATGGACAAAAAAGACTATTCGTGTATCATGAGTTAAGCGGGCACTAAGTGCCTCTTACCCAGTCCTCTTGCACGTGTGACATATCTCCCTGTCAGAAACACCCATTCTGAAGGGTTTGATTGTACCTGGCATTTAAGAGCTTGATCAAAATGTGTATTTGGGTATTCCTCGGTACAGATGCATTGTATGTTTTATTGGCATACTAATAATAAATGGCTCATGGTTATAAGACGTGTAGGTTTGAGAAGCAAATTCTCTTCCTGATTGACTGGAAGCATTTTGACTATTTTCAACCTCAAAAGGCATTCAAGTGGAGACTCCTTGTTTCCAGCACTCAACGTATTGTTGGACTTGTCTAAAACAGATGTTATAGGACTGCCCTCGCAGTGTTTATATACAATAAGATCACACGTTATCCATCACATCTCACACATAGTTCAAGGAAGAAATGTAAGAATTCTTATGTCTTCTCCTCCTTTGGAATTTTGGCAGTAAGCATTCAGCTGTTGTTGTCACGTTACTTTAAGTTGTCCTGAGCAGCAGCTTTGGAAATGAAGTCTGAATCCAGTTGTATAATTAAGTCAAAAAGTGCCTTAACTGCACCGTGCTCTCAGTAAAATGAAAGGAGAATAAGTGTATGCTTCTTTTAATATTGCATCATGCAGAGGGGTATCACATTTTTAACATTTCTAGTGGCCAAAATGCAGGAGTTGATTTTTTTTTTAACATACAGTGTTTCAGAAACTTAACATTCTACTGATTTTTGATAGATGTGTTGCTTAGCAAAAGATTAAGAACTAGAGGAATAATGTTTCATTCATTTGTCTTCCAGAGATATGCGTAGCCTTACAGATGTTAGCCTACACAGATTTCTGAATGCGCTGCTCTGTCAAACACAGCAAAATAAGAAGTTGCCTGGGGCAGCAGAATCCCTTACACTAGTGCCAGATGGTCTGAGTCTTCATTCACTTTAAATGCTTGCTTTGCTCTGTGTGAGGATTTTGGACTCCCACAATTCTTTTCCAACTTGCAGGCTACCAGCGCCAGCTGACCTACAAGAGGCAGGATGGTTCATACAGCGCTTTTGGCGAGAGGGATTCCTCGGGGAGCATGTGGTGAGCTGCTATTTAAAACGGGGTTAGAAAGCTCAGTGTTTGCTAAGTGGGAAAATACACAATTGGCAAAGAAAAAAGAGTGATTTTCCAACTTCCATCATGGTGTCGTGCAGTGTAGAACAGCAATAATGCTCGGTGACTGTAGGCTTACTGTTTTAAGTGCTGCTGAATGTTCATGCTACGTGAGTAGGTGTGCTGTAATTGCTTCAGGACTCATTGGAAGTTAAGGTGGTCTCATCTACTGCTGTGTCTGGGCTTTAGGTGCTGGAGCTGTAGTTTAAGATTGTGCTTGGTCTACAGGGATGGGAGTAGCAATGTCTGAGCCACTTCTAGCACCTAATTCCACTCGGAAAAATAGAGCTTCACCTGAAGCACATACAGAAAGCTTGCTGTCTCTGGAAGCAGTGGAGACTTCCACCAGGGTAGAAAACAAACAAACAGAATAATGTCATCTTTAAGTGCTCTGTGTCCCCTTGCAGGTGAAATGGAATGGTATGGGTTTGTGCCCTGAGAGTGGGAAGTACAGGGTCTTCCAGACTGAAACAGTATGAGAACCAGAAATGGTGAAGCTGGGAGATGAGCTCATCTCACCAATGCCCCCCTTAAGAGACCAAAGCCCTCTTTAAGGAGGTGTGTTTCACCACATACAGTGTCTCAGGTCTGGTAGATTCTTGTCTCCATTTGTTAGTTTTTGCTGCCATTTGGCTTCTCCATCTACTCTCATTTTGCTTTAAACTGATTCTCTTTGTGAACTCATCTGAGGGGAAGCACCACTTCTACGATGCTGTTGCCTTGCTGTTTCTGAGATAGTAAACTTTTATCTCAGATCTGGCATCTCCCATTCCCTCGATGTGAAACATGGTGACAAAGAATTACTTAACACTTGAAAAATCCTTTGCCAGGCAGCATGCCTTCTACCCTCCCATTCCTCAGGGGCTTGTAAAATGGATGATTCAATCCCCCAAAGCTGGCCAGAGTTCACACTAGTTGCGTGTCAGAGGTTTAGAATTCCAAAAACACTTCTGTTGCTTTCTTAAGTCTTAATTCTGTACGAAGTCTAACAGAGCCTTAGATTTTAATAGTGGATCTGGATTTTTTTCTTCTTCTTTTTATTTTTTTAAAGCAAGACCAAACCAAAATTGGAAAACTTACTCCTCTCTCTTTGTTACAAATATCTGTAAAGATAGCAGCTTTTAACTTTAAAGTTTTAATGACTTGAGCATCAATAAAAGGTAACTGAAGCATCTAAAAAAGGTAATTTCAGTGTCATAACTAAATCAAGTGTATCTTCCAGTTACGCTTTTCAGTGTAACTCGCTGACCCTTAACCCTGTTCTCGTTCAGAAGATAGAGCAGTTTTACAGCCTTTATGTGCCGTCATTTCTTAAACAATGTTTAGCATTTTCCCCACAAGACTTCCAAAATTTGTGCCTTTTTGTTGTTTTCCCTTCGCTGGTGCATGACTCTGAATGAGTTTGATTAACGAAGATGATGGATTTGTCTTTACAGGCTGACAGCGTTTGTCCTCAAGTCCTTTGCGCAGTCCCGGGGCTTTATTTTCATTGACCCAAAAGAACTAACAGCTGCAAAGGACTGGATCATCCAGCATCAGAAGGAAGATGGCTCTTTTCCTGCTATGGGCAGGATACTGAATAAGGACATTCAGGTAAAAACTGCACAGGCAAGATATCCAGTAGGTGCATTTTTCAAGATATTCCCAAAGCAGGAATGGATGAAGTTTCCTTATGCTTGAAATGTGTAGTGGACTTGAACGGCTCAGGTGGCTTAGGAAGGATCAGGGCAGTTTCAGTGTGTCCCCAGGCTATTGCTAGGGAAGGAAGCTACAACGTTGGGTTGGGTTCCCGAATGTCACACTTCTTTACTTGGCATCCTTTTCTCCAGGTTTTTTTTGATGGTTTTGTCTTCTTTGCCCCCCAGGGTGGCATCCATGGTAAGATTTCCCTGACGGCTTATGTGGTTGCGTCTCTTTTGGAAACAGGTGTAACTTCTGAGGTAACAGAAACTTAGAACAGCTCTTGTGTTCTGCATGGTCTAAAAATTCTCACTATTTTCTTCAGCTTGATTTTTTTGTTGTTATTTTCTGAGGTTCTCTACTCATTAGAATGATAGCATTCAGGTAACTGAGGCTGTTTGAAAGCCTTGAGCGGGGGGAAAAATAAAAATTAAAGTCCCAAAGTGCTCCCAGAGTAACTTTCTGCCTCCCTGTCAGCGCTGTCCCCCTCTGAGAAGTGATGTGATGCTCTCCCTGGGCTGCTGCGCACAGGACAGCCCCAGCACTTTTATTTGCTGGAAGTGCAGTTTATGTAGGTCTTATGGTTTTCCTGGAGGAGATTTGCAAGTGTTGCTAATGATCTTAGCTAGGAAATGAGGAGGGGAAGGTTAGTGCCACAGGGAAATCAAAGGAAACCAAATTACATCAAGTCCAATTAAATTGTTTCTATAAATTATCAGAGCTACGTTCCTACATGGTGAGGTCATCGAGGGAGTTAATAAAACATGTTTGTTGGCTGCAGGGACCCCTGGGAACCTTGGCCTTTATTATCCTCTGGCGCCTGCTAGACGCACCAGAGTGTCAGGAACGCAATCAGACGTACAGCGGAGAGCTCGCTTCTGCTTCTGCTCCGTTCATCCGCTGCCTTGCAGCAGCGTGACGTTTTTTCTCAGCTTTAAGGGGAATAAATTCACCTCAGTATTAGTCTAGGTGATTCGTGCTGTGCTATTTGCTCCTGTTGTTCAGTGTACGATGTGTGGCTCTCCTTAAGGAAAGTGTTGGTGTCACTCTGTGCACAGCAGAACGCGTGTTTCCTGGTTGTCTTTTAACGAGCACAAAGTCCCGAGAAATGCAGTGATTCCAGCTCTGTCTGCTGATGGGAAGGAGTGAATTAATTCATTTTTCTGCTTTACTTTTTGCATGCAGCTTTTAGTTTCCCTGTTATGCTGTTAATATCTTAACCCCTGATAATTCGTGAGTTTTCTCACTTATTCCTTTCCAACTCTCTTCCCCATCCCACTGCAGGGGTGTGAGCAGGTCGCTGTGTGCTGCCTGCTGGGGTTAACAGAGCTAGAGAGGCTGGTAATGTGTGGGCTCTTTCCCCTAAATACAGGAAGAGAGATCCGCTGTTGACAAAGCAAAACACTTCTTAGAGTCCAACTTACATTCAGCAGAAGACCCTTACACCACTGCCTTGACTGCATACGCCCTGACACTGCTGCACAGTCCTTCTGCCTCTGTGACGCTGCGGAAAATGAACAGCATGGCTATTACACAAGGTACTGTGCGCCCGGGGCCAGCGTGGCAAGTTCTTAACTTGGCAACCCTGTTACAGGAATAAACAAATAGGCCTTGCGACTTGAATGGTATGTTTGAGCTGCTGGAGAGGAGAGAGCCTGTGAGACGAGGCCCTCCTCACGGCACAGCTCGACATTGTAAGGAAAGAATTTTCCAGATTCAATTCAGGTGAAGGCTGAGAGCCTTATTTCTGTGCCTGCAACTGATGCTGAAGGAAGGAAGTGTATCTGGAGCTCTGCTTTCCAGTCAATATGTCAGAGCTTGTCTGGTAACATGTCACGTTTCCTCATGGTGTATTTCCGTCTAATATAGGAGAATGATCTCATTTGTCACCTTGAGCCACCTCTGTAGTTGTGAAAGGAGCAGGAGTCTGCAGCCTCGTGCTGAGGGAATGCTCCTCTAAATGGAGGGACAGCGTGGTTCAGGGCCTCAGTCTGCTGAGTCAGAGCAATAGTGATGTTTGATTCTTCCTGCACGCAGAGGCTGAGCTGCAGTCCTCCTGTAATATCTTATGTATTCCACTGTCCTGTTTTTCTAGATGGCTTTACACACTGGAGCTTGACGGGAAGTCTTGTAACTGATGAAGATACCTTCATGGGATTTAATGATGGTCTCTCTCAATCAGGTACCTGTATGGCAAAAGCAAAAATAAGGGAATGTGCTGCAATAGGAGGCCACTGACTGCGTAGTTTACATAATACACTTCAAATTTTCCCACATCTCTACACCCTCACAAAATCTGTTCGCATTTCTGGAGACATGAAGGTTTTGGTCCCCAAAGAAATCTTGTTTTACCAAGATGTTCTGAAGATGTCAGTCAGTCTGTTGTTTGTTTTGTCAAATTGACGTAGGGATTGCATACCCAGCTTTTATTGGCAGTCACTATCATTTCAGCACTGATTTCCTAGACTTCAACTATTGGCCAGCTTGATTCTCTTTCCTAGATGGTAGTTTGATTCGTTTCCCCTTCCCTCACCTCTCTTTCAGTAGTTTCTGCAGAAGTGGAAATGACATCTTATGCCCTTCTGACATACACACTCCTGGGAGATGTGGCTTCTGCACTTCCCGTGGTAAAATGGCTTTCACAGCAGAGGAATGCACTCGGAGGATTCTCGTCTACTCAGGTGGGCTGCCTTAGACAGAGGTGGCTTTGGTGCATGCGTAATCAATTGCAGAAATCGATCGATTCAGGTGTAGTTACTGCAGGATTTCTGTCTAGAGCCTAGAAGCTGCGTCCTGATAAGAAGAAAAGCTTTCTGTTGCTCTTGACCACTTCCTTCTGGAATTCATAATTTAAAAGGAATCTAGACTTTGTCCTTACAGGTGCCTTTGACAGGAAAAGTGAACAAAAACTGAGATTTCTTTTTCAATGTGAATTAGTAAGGAAGGCTTTGCTACCACAAGTTGATGACAGTACAGCACAGTGCTTGTCTGTAAGTTTAGTATGCCCTGTGTTCTTCACTATTCTCATCTCTCCTTCTGATCCCTAGGATACATGTGTAGCCCTGCAGGCTCTGGCTGAGTATGCTATCCTTTCTTATGTTGGAGGAGTCAACCTTACCATTTCCTTGGCTTCAACTAATTTAGACTACCAGGAGACATTTGAGCTTAATAAAATGAATAAAAAAGTCCTCCAGACTGCAGTGGTAAGTGGTTTTGTGTTAATGTCATCTATCTGAACTGGAATCTGAATGGCAACTCAGTAAAGCTCAGTAACGGTAAAAATAAAAAATAAAAAGTGAATTAAGCTCTGAAATCTTAGGACTTTCTGAGATTTGATGTGAAGGAGGCAGTGATCAAAGGCATTTTAAACCATTACTAGTGACTGATGTTTGTTTTGTGCTGCTACTTGTTTCTATCCTTGTTAAATGCAGGTTACTGAAAAGAATAAGCCACAGTCACTTCAGCTGTTTAGTGTCCTCTAGAACTGGAAAGATCTTTTTCACAGAATAAAGCTAAAATTGATATTCATTTATATTCTGAATGCCACATCTCTTCTGTATCTTAACTATGGATTCTCCTCAGATCCCCAGTATTCCAACGGGGCTGTTTGTGAGTGCCAAAGGCGAAGGCTGCTGTCTGATGCAGGTAAAGTTGCCTCAGGGCTGGAGAAAGTTTGTGAGCAGGTGATCTCTAAGCTGGCAGTCTCTTTGCTAGTTTTTTTTAATCCCAGATTGCTGCAAGGAGGGAGTTGCACTTTGAGTTTCTCTCAAAGTAAGTGGATATATAACATGGCGCTGCTTTAATCCATGGAAGTAAACGTGATTGTACCAGGGTGAATTTGTTTTGGTGAAGCTTTATCTATACATAACTGAGTTTTAAAGCTTCTCTAGCTTCTGTGCATGCCATTATTTCTCTCTGAAGAGGTCGAGTCTTTATGCTGGTCTTTGGAGAATGTTTGCAGATGCTACAAAATACTGGAGTCTAATTAACTACCTTGTTTTTTTTCTTTCCCCTTTCTACTACAGATTGACGTCACGTACAACGTGCCTGATCCTATTGCCAAACCAGCTTTCCAGCTCCTGGTTAACCTGAAGGAGCCAAAGTCAGAGCAGCATCTTCAAGCTCCAGTTCTCCTGCGGTCCCTCTCTCCAGATGAGAATCGCTCTGAAACCTCACACAGAGAGCGAGCGCTGGTGGATGATGATGACCCAGCTGCAGATCGGGACCATCAAGAGTACAAAGTGATACTAGAGACGTGCACTAGGTAGGAAACGCCAGTCTCCACCCCATCCTGCTTGTTTCTCAGAGGCAGTCCAGTTTTTTGATTAGCACATCTGTTGCTCCTTCCATTGCAGGCTTTTCTCCTGGTGAGAACTCCCTGTTGCCTAAAACTGTAAGGCAGTTGTACTGATACGTTCACCAATACAGGAAAAATACTACTTCATTGTTGCACTGTTTGTATCATTTCTGACCCTTTTTTTTTTTAGCCTAGTTGTATTTTTCATCCCTTTTGTAACAATAATCACTAATAAGCAACTCAAACTCATCTTCCAAAAGCTTGCTGAGTGTTGTGGTGCGTGTAGCTGTACCACTTTCTCAGCCTGAGTTCCCCTCTGCCTGAGCGCTGCAGCTGGTACTGGGGAGATAGGCTTACAATTTTGTCAATCCCTTAAAGATCCTCGTAACTAAGGAGGCTGCCCTGCATCAACACAACCTTTCTGTTGTTATTACTGCAACTTCTGTCCTGGGAATTGCTGGAGCAAAGACAGAAATTTGAGAGGAAGCCCAGTCCGAGGAGATTGATTGCTTGGAAAGAAAACAAAAGCAAATGAAATCTTCTCTTTCCTCCTCTTCTTCCTGTAATGATGCTCTTTTAACTCCTTTGTCTTAGGCAATGTGAGTAGAGAATTGTATCAGTGGATGATGGTGGAAATATTTAGAGCTAGGGGTGTTACTCAGAATGTAGTTGTTTTAAAGAATTATCAGATGAAGTTGTTGGGATGTTTTCCTGTAAAGAACAGTCAGGGGAAAAAAAAAAAGCAGCAGAATGGGAAGGAGAGGGTTGTGATTTTAGGTAAAGGGATACTGTAGGAAATTTTAGGGAGATACATGGACTTAGACCAAGATAAAGGCTTAATGTCTCCAGGAGACTCTTAGCCCTGAACTGGAGCCACCTGGGTCTGTCACAGACCATCCAATGCCATTGTGGACATGCAAGCTTGAGTGTGTCATTACATCCAGACTGGCTCTGTGCAGTGCTTCAGCAAACTCAAACCCTCCCTAGCAGGCTTCCAACTAGCTCTGCAGGAGCCAAATGTGGCAATTTTAGTTCTAGAAGCTGTGTACCTGATTTTCTCAGTGCTAAGACAGCCCTCTTGGGACCACGCTCATTGTCTTTGTTGCTGTGCTTCAGCTAATCAGCCAACAGGTAAGCTGCCAAGGAGGGATAGTTGAGAGCTGATTATATGTGAATACAGAGAAAGAAAACTTTGTTCTGGAATGTGCAGGAACTTCCTTGTTATGATTTTGACTATTCTGCTGTACTGCAAGAAATTGAAATCTTTTTTGCAATGCCCTCAAAGCTTTCTTCTAATGCCCCACCTGTTCCTGTGTGTTTTTAATGCACACTTCAACAGTAACAACTCTGAATTTCAGGGTTTTGCAGTCTTACTGAAATTAGAGGATGATGTAGGCAGTGAAATTCTTTAACACTTGTAACTAGATAGTAAGGCTGCTGACTCATTAGCAAAGACACTTCTCTCTGTCAATTAGTTGTTGGAGAGAAATAGCCATTTATGAAACACCAAGCAGAAATGACTGCCTGGTATTGGGAAGCAACATTCTTCTTAGGCCACAGTTCATTTGCAGTCTCCACTCAGGAGAGCACAGAAGTTTCTTCTCCTTCAGGAGATTCTCCCCTTTGCCAAGGTCCATTCTCTGTGATTGTTTGATAAATAAAGCAAGCAGTCCGGCAGGAGACTACGTCTTTCCTTCTGCTTTTCTGTCATTTGCCTGGACACCTCCTATAGCTCTGTCCTTAATTTTTGTTGAATGAAAGCAGAAAAAAGGATTTTGTGAATCAGCCTTAAAATGGCTGTAACATTCAACAAATCCTTCAAAGAAGAAAAGACCCTTGTATTTCTTTTTTCTCTGAGGCTTCTTTCAGTTGTCCTCCATCCTGAGTTGTCCATGTACTGTTTGTTACCTTGGATCCTGAGTTTATTTCCACTCTATCTCTCTTTTTGTTCATGTGGGTAGATGGCTGCACTCGGGATCCTCTAACATGGCTGTGTTGGAAGTGCCGTTGTTCTCAGGGTTTCGTGCAGATATCGAGAGCCTAGAACAGGTAAGATGAAACGAGAGTGGAAGGCACGGCCCTGAGCTGGGACCTGGCTCTGCAGTTGGTAGGGATTCCCTTTGGAGAGCAATAGAAGGTAAATGCTGTTGTCTGTTAGAGCGCTGGCTGAAAAGATGCAATTGAAATTGGGAGCAGGAGATCTCACATGTCAAAAAATATTTGTCTGAAATGAGTAAACAGAAGTTCTGAGCAAGGCTAACAAATTTGCTGAACATAGCCAAATGAAGGTTTGTTACTAAGCACAGCACACAGTAATTAAATGAGACCCATTTGGAAATGCTGAAGTGAAAATGTGCTCTAACAGGAGCTGTTTATGGCTTCTTAGTGGGCTGTGTTATCTCCAACATCTGGATTCCATTTCTTTGGAGGCTCTGTGTCTTGGAATTTTTTGCCTTTTTTTTTCCCTTCTGGGAGAACATCATGTTTATTGCAATCCAAACTGAGGTGGACAGAATGTGCCTCTTACCCAGCCAGCCCTCTAGGGGAGATGAACTGTAATCTTTAGCTTTGCATTATGTTTCGTTGAGGCATTACGGCATATTCACTTGTTTTTTATGCTGCACATTTTTTCAAGTCTAACAGCTTTTAAGGACTGAGTAACTGAAGAGGTATAAAAAGAAACTAAACTGTATATTTGGGAACTGATAAAGAGCTAAAAACTACTTTGTTCCAGAAAGACTTCTTCCTTCAGTAACCTTATCCTCATTATATGAGAGGAGATGGGAGTGATAGTGAAGACCAGGCCGTTTATTTTGACGTCCCAGTTCAGAGGAAGTGTTCTCTAGAAAGTCCCTTGATTTGACTGGTTTGTTATAAACACCATTGCATTTTCTTGGAGAAAATGAGACCAATATATTTCTCTCCAGGGCTGCTCTGCTACTGCAGAAGAGTTGCTTCCTCACAGATGAATGAGCTCTGCAGCACATTAACCATGAGCAGGCCTTCTCTAGCACTAAGCAGACGAGTTGGTTGTGCTTACCAGTCTGAATCTCATGTTCTGCCTTTATGGGTAGAGAAACAGGAGTCCCAGTGTAACGCGATCTGCTAGGTTCTCAGGTAACAGGTGGTTTGGTTTGGCCCTTGGGATTCTGTTGGACAGTCTATCTCCCTAACCAGAAGTGAGTATCTTCCTTTGGGCAGTAGGAAATTTTGCTGAATTGGGAGCGATGTTGCATCTTCAAGGAGCATCGTTCCCTTTGAAAAGCTGAGATGCATCCTTCTTACTGCAGAAATCCTTTGCATCAGAAAGGCAGGGACAAATGCGGAGTAATCTAGGTAGGGAATGAAGGTACAACCCATGTGATTTGTTTATGCCTGGTAAATATGTATTGCAGTCATGCCTCCATGAAGCCATGGTACCAGTTTTGTACTTCAGACACACCTTCAGCAGGAGCAGGCCCTGTCATTCCCGTTGCTGCATTTTTTCCTTTGTTACCGTGGCTGTTCCCTCTGCTCCTAGTGAGGAGGGCCGGGGCTGTAAATCAGATTTCCTTGTTTGTTGTTTGCCCTCACAAGGGAGCAGTGTTCACAGAGCGGGCCCACGTGCAGCTCCAGGGCAGTGATGGTTAATGAATGCTCTGTTGCACGTCGATGGCAGCCCCCCTGGCTGTGCAGCCACAAATCCTTCTAATAATGCTGGGTGTTGACAAGGTCAGGAGGTCACCACGGGCTGGTATATATCAAGCTTCACCAGAAAAATGCAACTTTAGCTGAGCTGTGCATTTCCCAGTGGCGCCAGCCCCTCCGAGCCCTCATAAAGGACTGTCTGCAGCCATCTACTGCTGAGTAACAGCAGCCACCGCCAGGCCCCTGAAATTATAAGGACAAATTAAATTGGCCCTTTCCATATTGTGTGGGACCGAAACACGTGTTCCTGTGCTCGTTACAGTAATAGCAGGAAGCTGTGTGCGGGGTTTTACAGCTGGAAGCGCTACGCTGAAGAAATTCACACCCAAAGCTGTTGGTAGCAGGCTCAGGCAAATTTTGGTAGAAGGACTTTTTGCTTCGTGTCATTCTTTCTGATGCATAATAATAATTGTTTTCCCTTCCGCAGTGTTTTCATTCAGTGATCCAAAGTAACAGTGCAGACACAGTGAGCTAAGTCAGTGTCACCCTCTGTCACAAATGGGGTTGTCTGACAGGTTAGAGCAGCAGGGCAGTTTGGAGAATGAAGTGCCCACATGAAGTGTCTGAATTCCAGTCCTCCACTCCCAAAACCAGGATTTAACCTCAAGTCTTTTTCTGCAGGCGATCATCTTCCACAGTTTCTGAATTGAATATTTCCTCACGAGATAGACGTCTTCTGAGTACAATACATCAAAACAGTAATGATTGATCAACTGATCAATTACCTTGAGCATGACAGCCACTATAGTATCAAGATACTGTTTTTCCAAATGTGGAAAATATGAGAATAACTCCTATTGAAATTAAAACCAAACTGTGGAATTAAATCAGATGATACCACTTAGGTTTTGGGGACCTTCTCAGCATCCTGTTCCAGGGAGATTCTGCATTCTGTGAGGCGGTGCTGTAATTCCATGAATAAATGCTCTTACACTTTTCTCTGGAGCCTTTGCTCGTGATGTACAGACCTGAGGTGTTAGCATGAAGAGATGATCTAGAGCATCTTTAAAAACAGCTGTGGTGATTAAAGGCAGTAGCACCCTAGATGTGGGAGGTGCTCTTAGATCTTGTTCTAATACTCCTTAGATATGCAGATCGTCCCAGTAAATAATAAAAAAGCGTAATGTATTCTGTGGGCATTACTGGCTCAATGCATATTGCAAATCCCTGAGCTTCAGAGGGAGGGAAGATGGGTAGCAGGGGCCTGGCCTGACCCCATTCCTCAAAGGGAGGATGCCTAGGGCTTTTTCAAATGGCTGCTCTTCTCAAATGTAAGGATTAATTTTCCTGGCAGAAGAATGTTTTGGATTTTTCAGCCGATGGGAGAAGGGGCCTTTAATAACCAGTGTGATCCAGCAGCAGAATTCCTTGGCGGTCTGGAAGAGTGTAAATAAGAGATTTTATTGAGTGCTTTGGGGTCTCTGAGGCCTTGCATTAGCCTTGGTACTGAAAACAATCTGGGAGCTATTCAGTTAGATTATGGGTGACATATCAGGCATGGTCTGAGAGAGATAAATGCTCCCCTCTCCACAGGGATCAGGAAGAATGCTCAGCACTGTGCACCTTGCAAGCATTCCACATCAGATCAGAGGGGAAAAAAAGAATGTGGAGGGGTTTTATCCTCCGGTCTGAGAGCAATTTCACTCCTTTTTGCATTTCTCCTCTTGAACCATCCTTCTCCAGCCCAAGAAATCCCTCGGTTTTAGCACCTGATGAGCCATTTTCGAAGCAGTGTGAAATCTTTCTTCTTTCTAATTTCAGGCTCTTTTCTATAAGGTGAGATGAAACTAAACCTGTTCATTTTTTCCCCAGTTACTGATGAACAAGCAAATTGGATTAAAAAGATATGAAGTCGATGGAAGAAAAGTCCTATTTTATTTTGATGAGGTAATGAAATTGTTTCTTATAATTAAGCCACTTTTCAGTGAAAGGCAGATGGCCAGGTAGTTGGACATGGATACAGTGTACTGCTGCTGGTGGCCATTTGCATATTAGAATTGGGATGCAGTGTAACTGGTGAGTTGCCTGAGCCTCTTTTGAGGTGGGCAGGTGCTGTGGCTGTGGTTGGAAACCCAGGCATAAAGGAGGTGGGTGATTAGCTTCAGCTCATGTAGAATTTCTGGGCAGGTATCGCTTAGTTCCTACCTAAAAATAATCTGGCTTCCAAGTATCCTTAGCATTGTGAAAGGAAGGAGGCAAAATGCAGTCCAATTCAGACCTCACTGCACGTAGCGGAAGGTGAGAAATGAGATTTCTCTTGTCTTGTTTCTCAGCAGTGAATAGTTGGCTAGTTGCATTAGTGGGCTGACTGAGGACAGGAGTGCTGTTGGGTAAACCACAGAATGCAGGTGAGGTTCAGGTTTTGCTTTCTGAGGTGGTTTGGCAAGTATGTGCTTTAGTTTAAAGGCTGACAAAATATCGTTTGTTTTAATTCATTCTGTTTGGCTTTTTTTTCCATTATCTTTGCCATTCTATCAACTATTGGAGGTGCCTTCATTCTCACCCTTCTGTATTAGGGGCTCATGCTGCATTTGTTCATCTCTCTTCACTTACAGTGTAGTTTTTGTTACAGTGAGTATTTTGCATCATACAGATTCCAAGCCAGTGCATGACCTGTGTAAAGTTTCAAGCTTTCAGAGAGTATATAGTTGGGAAAACTGCTCCTGTGCCTATCAAAGTGTATGATTACTATGAGCCAGGTACGTGTTTGCTTTCCTTTGTTTTTTCTGCCAGCTCTGCGGCTCTAACAAGAAGACTCCATTGTGATTTCTCTTTCTTGCTGACCTGCAGCTTTTGAAGCAACTCGTTTCTACAACGTGAGTGAGAACAGCCCCTTGGCGCGGGAGCTCTGTGATGGGCCGACATGCAATGAAGTGGAGAGCTCAGCTAGCCAGTGGGTTGGTAAGTTGCACAAAAGCCGAGCAGATTTTGGAAAATGAAGCCTGCAGGCACACTGCCCAGGAGTTCAGAACTCAAAGTGATACTTAAAAAAAATGTTCTATTTCAGTTTGTGTTGGTAGAAGGTTTACAAATGTCTGCATGAGAGCAGCAGTAAACTTATGACAGCCAAAGACAGCAATGTATTCTGCTTTCCAGCCACCAAAGTGACTTGCTACTTGCTTCAGAGGCAAGATATAGCATACAAATCTGGACGTGCCTGTGAAAAGTGAGATGTTTTAATAAATATAAAACTTTTTTCAAATGCAGTTTGGTTTTCTTTCCATAAAATATCTTGCAGTAGAGTTCCTCGATTGACTGAAAGAAGATCAAACGATTACATTCAATAGTGACAGGATTAACTTGGCTCAGAAACAGAAATCTCTTTCCTATCCTGCATGTTATCAAAAACTGGGAGAGTTGTACTGTCCTGTACCTGAAATTCAATGTGAAAATTCACGTGGGAGAAGTAAGAAGAAAACTGTTGCCTCATCTTTCCCTTCCCTTTAATATGCAAAAGTGTTGCTTGGGATGTTTTTGTTTACTTTTCAGGCTTTTCTCACTTTGGGCCATGCAATAATGTCTTTGGATGCTTGGAGGATGAGTATTTTGAGCAATGCATGTGTTCAAGAGACTGTGGCTATGACGGGGATCCTGTATGTGGCTCAGATGGACAGATCTACCAGAACCATTGCCAAATGGAAGTAGCATCGTGCAGGAATAATACGAGGATAGAACAGATCCCCATGTCTCAGTGTTCTAACTGTAGGTTTCATTCAGTTTTTTTTCCTGTTACAATCTCGTTGGGGAACACTACAGATCTAAGCAAATGATAACTACAGATGTGTGGTAGGGAAAAGAGGAGAATTCAAAACCTCCTACGTAGTATTTTGCTTCTCATGCTGCAGGAGACTAAATTGTACAAGCAGCTACCTGCCTGTTAGCTCAGCACTGGATTTTCTGATGTCATGAAGATGCATTCTACCAGTCTTGATGAACCCTTGAGAAAATTAGTGATTTTGTTTACCTGAAGTGAATAATGAGAGGTAAAAGTACTATCAATGAAATGTAGCATAGTTTGGACTCTGCATGGGCTTCCAAGATGTGCAGTGCAGTATACCTGCACTAAATATACCACCTCTGTGAATGCAAATGTTTTCTAGAGACTTGTTAACAAACGTTATGACCCATGTATTCATGTTTCTTTTTTATTTACAGCCAAGAATTTGCCAGAAGAGAGGGAGACAAACTCCCATACAGCTGAGCAGCCTAGTGTCCAACAAACTCCAGCAGGTAATATCAGCATCACGCTGAGTGGCAGCCCTGATCCTGAGTTGTTGTTTGGAATAAAGGGCCTTAGTGAGCAAAAACTTTAAGGTCATGAAGTAACCAGGAATTTGGCTGCTCATTTTATTTGGTGCTTATATTCATACATTTTTTTTCCAAGACTCTTGTCAAACTTGCTCATGGCTCACAATAAATCTCACCAAGAAGCAGCGGAGGGTCAATAGAATATTTACTAGAAACAGCACGAAACAAACTAAGCTGGACTAGATTTTTCCTGGCTGCTTTCCACTCATTAATTTTCTTCTGGCCTCTACCTCCCCCCAGCGAATCAGTAAAACAAGTTAATTCCTCAAGAGAGGGCTCCATGCCTTCCCATGTGCGTGTCCTTCCTTCATGTCCTTCTTGTGCACCAAAGTTCAGAACACTGGATGCTCAATGTGAGAGACACTGTCCCATCCTTTGCCCGTCCTCTGCTCTGCAGAAGTTGATGGGCCTTGCTGTTGGTCTACAAAATGTGACTGCCATTGCATTATTCTCAAATACAAATTCAGTTATCTGGGATAGTCCACAATCCAGAAACTTTCAGAACAGTGCTTCTGAAATAATCTGCATTGAAATAACTAAGAAGCATCACCCTCTGGTTTCTGTTTTTGAACAGACAAAAGCAATGTGGGCTCAGTGGGCTCCCAGTAAGATCAGAAGTGGCAATTTAGATCTTGTTTGTGTGGCATTTTCATACACTTTCGATTCATAACCATATATGTGCCATAGGGATATGTTTATCAAAGCATAAGCATTATGAGCTTGCTGCAGTCTGGGGTATGTAAGTGTTAAAGAGATCTCTTGGAAGGCAGATACTCATCTGAAATGAGCTGTCTGAGCAGCCATGGCAGAGTGAGCATTCAGAAATAAAACAGACTAAATCCAGTATCAGGAAAAGCGCCCAGCATGTGATTTTCATTAATCCTCTGGGCTCCTCTCAGGTCAAGCACATGGTACATGAATCAAAGTTTAACAAATGAATGAATCCCTCCTTATGCATGGGTCTCATTTGGACTCGCTGGTTTGTTAGCACTGAAGCATGTGATTGGTTTAAGTCGACTCAGGTGCTCTGGGTTTCTAGTGAAAGTTCTGATGATCCATGTCTAAATCTGTGATTTCCTAAAGGGATGCAAAACTCCAGGAGCCAGATCAAGATTAGGGCAGGTTGATGAAGCTGCTGCAGTGTGTTAATCTTCAGGAAATACCGTTTTCTTGCAGGACCTCGTGGTGGTTTTATTGTCTGATATGTTTCTGCATTTGCCATGTGATTTGTGCAGGCTCAGCTTGCTTTGATTGATGCTTCCATTGTCAGCTCTTGTCTATGTTCACTCAGCAATGGAAACAACCCTTCCAGCAAACAGTGGGGAACTTCATAATGTATTTGGGCTCACTTTGGCAAACAGACTTGTAGTATAGTTCCATAAATGCCACTGAGTTTGCTAGAATATACAACAGTTTATGCAGTGTGCTATTCAAGGTTAACAACTATATGGATGGCCTGAAAATTCAGTGCTTCTTGCAGCATATTCTCTTGATTTAGTGAAGTTTGACAGGACCCAGCTGAAACGAGAGTCAGGTGAGGACACTCCTGACTGAATCCCCTTCCTCAGCTGTTTCTCACAGGTGATCTACTGAGACTCAGAGATGGAACAGGTTTTTTTTTCCATGAATAGTACAGACCCACCTGTGCCTGTAAGTGTGGTACAGCAGTGTTCAGTGGTATCGGTGCTGCTGTTCTGTTGCACTCTGTGCTTCCCTGAGCAGGCAGCCCCCCAGTTTTATGCTGTCTGACCACCCCCCACCCCACACCCTTCTCCCAGCAGCTGGAGCTGTATGATTTGTGCAGTTCTGTCCCAGCAGCCAGAAGGTCCAGGAGCTGCAATCAAATTCCTGGTGGTATTATGATTCTTTAATTTGGTGTCATCATTATTATTTAAGAAAATGCCATCACCCATTGCTAGTTTCTAACGGGAGCGTCAGGGTGAGCTCTGTTTCCAGGTGGAGTCATCCATGCAACACCCCCTGGCAGGCGCAGCGTTCACAGCAGAGCTGTTCTTTGAGGGCTGATGGAACTGGCATTGGGCCACTTCTCCTTTCACCCCCATCGCTGCTCAAACACTGGCTTAGGCACAAACATTTGGAGATGGGGCAGTGGTTTGTATGCAACAGGAAATGTCGGCCTTTCATCTCTGCTTTGACTCCAACACTGCATTCCTACGAAAAGTGAGGTCTGTGATGTTAATTCTGTCCCTGGTGGACAGCAATCATCCATTCATAGAGCGTAGAGCAGCCTCATGATCTGGCACGTTCTCACTTGGAGAAGGCCAAGAAGTGAACACAGACCGACTCTGCTTGCAGGCAAGTGTTCCCTTGCCTAGGGCTGAGCCTGTTGCTGGGAGGGTGTGGGAGGCAACAGGAAAGCCTTCAAATATTTTATTTCTAGAGAACAAATGTTTTCAAAGGCCTTGACAAGCGTTCTCCTTAAATAAAGCAAACTTTTATGAGGGGGACGTTTCCTCTTGCAACAGCTATGTTTCGGTGATTGCTCTAATCCAAACGAAAGCAGTGTGTGTAGAAAGCAAACTGGTGAGATGAAAAGCTGAACTGGCTCAAGGCACAGCTTAGAAAACAAGGATCTATTGATGCTCCTTGAAACTGTATCTTGCAGCCTTACCCCTGGACTGTGGGCAATCACCCACCACAGAGGTACAGCCCTTTTCGGCGGGATGTACACCGTGAGTGACCTGCCGGTGCCGTGGTGTAGGCCAGAGGGAATGCACGAGGGATAAATATCTGTTTCTGCCTGTTTCTGTCTTAAATGCTGAGAGTTCCTTGGTGCTCTGGCTGTGCTGAAGCAGATGCACATTAGGCTAAAGGTGGAGTGAATATTTTCAGTGTAGGATCCAGGTCTGTTGTGCCACAGTCTTCATTCTGGTTGGTCTGAAAACAAATCTCCCTCCTTCAACTGATCTTTTCATCGCATACACTGGGTAAACTTTATATGTGAACCTAAGCATGCGTGTACTGCTCTGTTGACATATGCAGCCTCTGTTACCCAAACGAGACACTCATATGGCTCCTGAGTTGCCTCCCTTAATGCTATGCCTTCCCTCTAATGTCATTCCCCTTTTCTGTGCTGCAACATGTGATGCTTAAGTGCAGTTTCTTTGGCTAAAGCACAACCACGGTTTCCTTTCCAGCTGAGGAAGGCCCTCCGCTGCAGTTGGATCTGTCATATTATTCCTATGAGTACGACCCGGACCCCTACGCCTCTGAAACTGACGTTTTTGAGATTGTGGCGGAACTGACAACAGCGAGCACGTTAAGAGAAGTGGACAAGATTCAGGAAGTAGTGACCACAGTAGAATGGTGAGCTGGAGAGCTGGGGATTGTCAATGTGATCCAAGAATTACAGCATAATTCATGTGTTGGGTCAAACGTGTTCAGTTCCTCAAAGTGAGCATTCTTACCCGTGGCTCGTGAGCCTCTTTAGCAAATAGTCACCAGGAGCAGATCTCGCTGGGACAGCGTGCGAGCCTTTGTACCTGGGTGTCTCCATTCCTAGGAGATTTAAGGTTTTTGCTGCCCAGCCTCAGGGATGTTTCACAAAGTTACATAACGGGAAAGTGACTTTTTTCATTGTATTCTCTTCTCAACAGAAAGATATAATTTAAATAAAAGAAGAGGCTCAGAATCAACTCCCGTATGAGTCTGTTCCAACAGATGACCTGCTGCAGAACAGAAACCGAATGATGACTACTTCCTGATGCCCTCAGAACTGTAGGCTTTTCTGCCCCACGGGGAGATCTGGAGAGCGAAGGGGGACACTCAGCATTATTCTTCTGTCAATTTTTCTGCCTTTTGTGCAACCTCTTAGGGACGCTTCCAAGGATGGAAGGCTGATATGCTGTGCCCTCTAGGTGAGAAAAATAGGGGCTGGAATTCAAACCTATAGACCATTTCCAAGTGTTTTCTCTATTATCAGGATACTGCAACTGCCATTTCCTAGCTACATTTAGAAGCTAAGTCCAGGCCTTGTGCTTAGCTAAACTGCTGTTTGAGGAAAGATGGCTGAGGAGTTTTCTCTCAAATTACAATAATAAAAATCAGTGTGTTTTGCTAGTTATGACATAGCAAGAGGCTAATCATTTTCTCTAGCCTATAAATCTACTGCACCCATAATTATGTCCAACAAGAAGAAAAACTGCACTATTATCTCCATGTTGTTGGGCTGTCTGTTTAACAAGAGAAAACTGAAATCCAGGGCTGAAAAGCTTCAGGTGAGGAGTTTGCCAGCCGTAACAGCATCTGGTGGATGAGCCCTCTTCATTTTGCACTATATGCTGGTGAGGGCTGCTTGCAGCCTTCTCAGCTCTGCAGCCCCTTTCTTCCTTGTAACCCTGGCATGAAAATAAAGCTGACCTGAGGCACAGTTCTTTTAAATGCTTGCCTGACTTCACCAATCACTTTAATTCTGCTTCCCCCAGGACCTCCATACAATGCCTTTTCTGGATATGGTAATCTATACCTAGGCCCTGAGGCTGCTGGTGGCACAGCGGTCAGACTCCCTTAGCCTGACCTGCCCCGAGCAATGTGGTAAAACTAAAACTAAAAGCTTTGTGATTCCAAAAGTGCGTTACTTTTTGGTTTCCCTTCCTGCCCTGGAGCAGCATTGTTCTCTTTGGAGGAGCTTGATTCAGTTGCCTGTTGCAAAATAGTGTTAATATTTTATCTTCCCACTTCTATTGTTAGGAGGACCCAGAGTGGGGTGGGAACTCCTTTTGAGAGTGTTTCATGGTGAATGGAAACAGGAAAAAGCCCAACCCCATTCATTTTGAGGGCTTAATTACACAGGAGCCTGACAAGAATATACCCCAATATAGACATTCCGTTCCAGAATGTGGGCAGTTTTATTCCAGAAAAGTAACTGCACAGGGACAAAACTGGAGCTATTCCAGAAGCTGGGCATGTGTAGGTGTAGCAGAAATGCTGAGTCATGGCCTGAAGCAGTGATGCAGCACCTGGTGGGAAGGCAGGGCCAGCCCAAGGGGGCTCAGCTGCAAGCAATGCAATGCACCTGGGTGACCAGGGGGGGTGGGGCCAGGATCCCCCCCTTCCCAGCCCTCATTTAAGGGCTGGCAGTGGAGGTGATGGGATCTTGCTGGAGATCCCTGCCTACCTCTGAGGCTTTCTGAAGGTAAGCAGCGTCTTTCCTTTATTTCTGTGCCCACAGCTGTTGCATTTGAGCAAATCCTCACTTGCTGTAGCCTGGGACCTTGCTGCTCTGCTGTTGTTGCTGCGCTTTCCATTGCTTTACAGTAGTTTCCAGTCTGGGGCGAGATACTTGCAGATTGTAACTGACGTGACGAAGGTCTGGGTCTCAAAGTTCTCAGGAGTTTTAGAACTGCTCTGTTAAGGTGTAAGCCTTCCCCCTGTCAGAAGCAGCCTACCTGCTGCTCTGAGCTCTCCTACAGGATCTTGCTGTGGCTGCTGCCTGTGTGTACCCACTGCTCCCCAGCAGAGTTCTTTGCCACAGCTCTTCAGTGCACACTAACAGAGCATGTCCTCACTGCACAGCAGAAGCGCTGGCAGCTGTGTTCCTGTCTGGCAGGTAAATAAATGCCTTTAAACTCAGTTCCATCTCCTGCAAGCAACTGGCCTGGCAGATGCTGGCTATTGTGTACACAGGGCCTGAGTCAATATTTATCCCCTGGGTAAATAGCAGACCCAGTACGAGCTGCAACAAGAGCGATATTTTGGTTGGGTTTTTTTTTTTCCTGGCTATCAAAGCTGTACGATACAAACTCCTCTGTTTGCTGGTTCCAGCTTCTGCTGTTTAATGCTTTGAGTTGGGAGAATAAGACATTTAGGCACCGTGGCTCTGTCAGTGGGACTAACTGCCCCGGGAAGGTGGTGCTCCTGTGCTCCGAGTTCTTCAGCCTCCTGTGCTCTTTCCCTTCCTGGGTTTGGTTTTCCTATCTCACCCCTTCAATAGTTTTAGAAAGGTGTTTGAAGTAATTTCATATTGGTTCTCTCATGGGTCCTTGGGCAGTCTGACAGTGTCCCCGCTGGGGACAAGCTGATAAAGGCAGGGGGTTTCAGCTGAGTGTTGAATGTGACTTCATTTTCCTCAGGCTCTGCTTTGTGTAATGTACTAACTCAAGATACAAGAAAGCTCCACGTTGCTGCCAGCTAAATAATTTCTGTTGGTGCCAGCCCATCGGTCTGCCTTTGTTCCGTGGGCTCTTCGGGGCACTTTGGTCTGTCTCCAATTCGAAGCTGGGAGAGCGTGGGTTCATTCCTCACCAAGGAAGAGACAAACCCAGTGGTGGAAAGCCAGCAAGAACAGCAGAGCTGCTGCTTTGGGCTGTGAGCTGGTTGTGGCTTAGAGACTCGTGCCTCCCTCCATTAGAGAGATGCTTCTCCTTTCCTTTCTCTGATGGTCCTTCATTGCAAAAGGAGAAAAGTGCCAATGTGTTTGTGAGACAGATTCCTGCTTACACCAAGTTACATTACTGAATAGCTACAGCAGTGCTAGTTGTTGGTGGCTTTTTGCTTGCAATCCTTTCAATGAAATTAATATTTATGTATTTGTAACTGTACATTATGCAGAGTAATCATTACCATGGTATTTATTTTAAAGCAATAGTTCCCTTGTCCTTTCTTGTCTGGGTGTTTTGGTCTTAGCTCTTTCCCTTCTTTTTAATCAGCCTTGGTAGGAAAAAAACCCTCGATGTTCAGCTTGCTTGAATAACATCATGGAAACGACAGCACTTGCTTTGCTAACGTTGGCAACTGGTATTTAATGCGGGGTAACCTGGTTTTCATTATTGTTGACAGATGACCTATTTGGAAAACCTCAGCTCCGTTTGTTGTTTTGTTTGGTTTTCTAGTACTTGCTATTTCTGACAGAGTGACAGTAGTCCTGGCTGCAGCCTGGTTCCGCTGCCTCTCCTTCAGCAGCTGGCACGATCTGCGCGTGCACTGCTGTGCCCATAGGAGATAGGCTCTAGTTTTTCACCTACATTCCACCCCAGTGCCGACATGTAAGCACACCGTTCTGTGACTGTTTTTGTTTTGTTCACACGCATCTTAGCAACTCTGAGTCCAGAAAAGGGGTTTGTTTTAGATTCTGGTAAATATTTTATTAAAAACTGATTTTAAAACCATATTTTCTGTCTCTTTATTCACAACGTGGACTGTAAGACTGCTTGGTTGTAGATCTCAGTCATGGCTGTACCAGTAGAACTACAGAATGCAGGGACTCTAAGGAAGTTTGTTGCTCATTTTCTACCTTGCTTCTCCTTGAGCTGTGCCCAGAGCTGGGCTGGCTGTATTTTGACAAATTTGCAGCATGCTCCAGGGTTGAGCAATGAGCTTGTTCACCTGTTTTGTAAAAGAAAGCTCTTGATTATGTGACATCAATCAAAAAAAAAAAGTCTGTAGAGTTTGAGTGTTTTCTCAATTCCTTCTTTAATAGTTCCCTTCAAGAGACATAAAACAGTCTTGGCCTTACGAAGTTTTGGATAGTAAAGGTCATTAGCATCAACAGGGCTGAAGGAGTTGGATTTTTACACTTAGGACAATGGGCTGCCATAACTGTGGTGATGATTCTTAGTCAAGCCAAGAATGTAATTGCTAGAAGAGCTAGTGCTCCATGTTCTCTTGACAGAGTATTTTAGTTCAGGCAATGAGAGTCTTTTATGTAAGTACCTCCTAATTTCTAAACATTTCAAAACTATTTGGTTATGCAAGTGCCTGTTCTTTTTCAGTTTTAGGTGAAAAGAGTATGTGTTCAAGGACAGCAAGGAAGCCAATAGCAGAAAAATAAACAGAAGGCAGCTAGCAACCAGCTCCCAACATGCATTAAAAGCAGACTTGGGTGTACTAACAAAAACATTCCTGGCAGTATGTAACCAGATGAGAAATTGCATGCAGTGTCCACAGATCTATACATTTCAGCACTCCACCTCTTCTCTGGGACTCAACATCCTTTAAGGAATGCTGTGGCCTAGGTTGATTTGGTCATAGCCGTGTGGACAGAAGAATGTGGTTCTTCTTTACTGGGACTTGTCTACTGGGAACTGCTCCTCGCTGCTCTGGATGAAACTTGTGAGGTCCCAGCGCTTTGTCCTATCCCCGTGGTGTGTTGTGAGTACCTCGGGGGCAGGGAGCTGGGATGGAGACTTATACCAGTGACTCCTTGGAGCTTTTCTGAGGGAGTGTTTCTTTGGAGGTTTGTAAGGACGTGGCGGGGGTTTTGCTGCGATTGAAGAATCTGCTCCTCACCTTCTCCCGGAAATCTTCTGATACGTAGTAGTAGACAAAGGGGTCAGCGCAGCTGTTAAAGGTGCTGATGGCCAGGCTCACCATGTAGCCGATGTACAAGCTGCCGTACAGCTTGCAGTGATAGCTGGAGTAATGAACAAGCAGTAGAACGTTGCTGGGGGTGTAGAAGGCCACAAGTGTGAACAGCACGAGAGCTGTGAGCTTCATGGAGTGGGAGTACCGCTGCCTGCTGCCCAGGAGGGCTTGCAGCACTGAGCAGTAGCTGAACAGCATCACCAGCAGAGGAGCAAGGAAAGCGCAGGTGATGAGGCAGATGAAGTAGTTGAAGTAATACCCGTCATCCTCCTGCCTAGGGAGGACATCGTGGCACAGAGTGATGTCCGCTTTGTACAGGGGGTACGACTGCTGCTGCAGAGTCAGGGGCAGGGTGATGCCGGCAGCACAGAGCCAGACTGCAGCGCAGGTCCAGGCAGCGAAGGCAGGGGTGCGGAAAGAGCGCGAGAAGAAAGGATGCACCACCGCCAGGTACCGGTCCACGCTGATGCACGTGAGCAGCAGCACTGAGCAGTACATATTCCCATAAAAGAAGGCTGTAGTGACCCGGCACAGACCTTCCCCAAAGGGCCAGTTGTTCCCAAGGAAATAGTAGAAAATCTTGAAAGGCAGCACCGATATGAGCAGCAGGTCTGCTGCTGCCAGGTTCATCAGGAAGATGGTGGAGGTCAGCTTCTCAGCCCTGGTAGCCAGAACCCAGAGGGCCAGCCCGTTGGAGGGCAGCCCCACCAGGAAGACGAGGCTGTAGAGGCAGGGGATGAGCAGCACCGTGATCCCGCTGCTCAGCTGGGAGCGAGCGGCCTCGTGCAGCAGCAGGTATGTGACGTTGCCTATCGTTGCCTTTTCGCCAGGGATGGCTCGGGGGCATGGTGTGATCTCTGCTGTCGTTACCTGGTCACTGGTGCTGTTCTGAGAGTAATCTGTTGGTGCAAATGCAGTCTGTTACTTGCTGTGTGTGTAAATACCGGCACTTTGTAGAGCAGGCTGGATCCATGGTGCTCACACCAAATTCTAAGGTGCTGCATTTTATGTTGGGTTCCTAGCAGTGAGAGCATTCTGTGAAATGCTGTTGTGTCGTGGGCAGAAAAAGCTGATGTGGAATTAAGTGTGCAGCAGTGACCATCGGGGGCCTTACTGCAAACTGACATGGCTGTTCTGCTTCCCACTGCTTGCAATTGCTATGGAGCACAGGTACCAGGGGACCCAGGCACAATCTGCCCAGCTTACAGAGTCCTGAGATCCAGGACCACTCCAGTGAAAAGCTGTGGCCATGGGAGCCAAGACCTTAGTTTCAAGTGCTCTCTGCTCTACTCCTCTGTTTCTTTCTCTTGCCACTTTGTTCCACACTGGTTTTAATTTCCCTTCCATAAGCATCTTCTATCACCTCCTCTTTGAAGTAGAGCAAGCATGAATCTCAATTAGCATGCTCTCTCATGATTGTAGAATCATGGAATGGCTCAGGTTGGAAGGGACCTTAAAGATACAGTTCCAACCCCTGTGCCCTGGGCTGGGTCCCCCCCCCCCAGGTCAGCTCCTGGTGCCCAGGGCCCCATCTGTGGCCTTGGTGCCTCCAGGGATGGAGCATCCAGAATAACGTTTCCAAAACAAGTTCTCAGGGATCTTTTGGAAGTCCCAAACCTCCTGTACGTTAAGCAGCAGCTTTTCCCCCCAAAGATGCCCACTCACCATCGTAGTCCGGTGCAGCCAGGCACAGTCCCCACGCAGCACAGCACAGCGCGAGCCGCGGTGCCCACCGCCTGCTCCTGGAGGTCCCCATGCTGCTGCAGGAGCTGTGCTGCTGGGAGAGGGCTGGGAAAGACCCTGTGAGTGACTGCGCTTACGCGTTTCCTCCTCATAGTCCTTAACGCTCGGAAGCACCGGGCTCATCCTGTCACGCCATTCCCAGAGCCAGTGTGGTCTGAGCAGAGACGTAGCTGCAGTGTTAGCCACGGGGCTGGGGGCACGCACGCATCCAGACCCATAGGGGTCATTTGTCAGAGCTCAAGTGACTCAGTTGGGCCTCCTCCCTGCTCCTGGCTGTTCCTGAAAATAACAAACACAGTCACGTTTGACGCACTTTGAATTAGGTTGAGTGTAAACTGCATTGAAACTCCTCTGGGCTCCGTGTCCAGCAGCATCCTTCTGCTCAAGAGGGATCTAAGTGGCTCCGTGTGGTGTTTGAGGTCCTTTCCCATGCTGATTCAATGCATTCGGAAGACGTCATCCCCACACACAGGCACGGAGTGCTGGAGGGCCACAGCCTCCCCAGCCCCTGGGGCTGCACAGGGCTCTCTCAGAGCCTCATGTTGGGACGGTTTGGGGTTTCGTTTCTGCCCCCCAGTCCCTGTGCTGGGCTCGGCCCACCACAGTTGTGTTTCTTTATTTCTGATCCTGCTTCCCTCCCTCCTTGCCCTTGCTGCTGAGGTTAATTAAAGGCCACGGGAGGCGGATCTGTTTGCATCTGAAGGAAGCAGCACCGCAGTGCTGTGATACACAGAGATGAGTGGTGAGGTTCCGGCCCGATGGAGATGTGCTGCTTCCGCTGATAGGAAGGAGCTGGGTGAGCAGAGCCCTCCCGCAGGAGAGGGGCCAGCGTGGGCTGGGGAAGCCTCTGCGCTTGGGCAGATAAAGCTGAACTGCAGCCACTCGTGCCCACACAGAGCTGTGTTTTTCCAGAGATGTGCTGTCTCCACCCAGCACCCCCAGGAGAGCAGAGCGCTCCCTGTTCACCACAACCTTCTGCCTACACAGAGCTGTGGAGCCATAGGATGGTTGAAGTTGGAAGGGACCACAAAGATCACCCAGTTCCAGCCCTGTGGCTCTGGGGAGCTGCAGGAGGGAATCCTTATGTTGGGAGATGTTATCAAGATCCATTGCTACATGATCCCATCTTCTCCAACTCTTTGAGAGAGTAAGGCCCTCCTGTGCTCTCACACCATTGGGAAAATCCCAAATCCTCTCCCATCGCCTGTGTGGGCCCTTCCCAGCAACAAGGGTGCAGCCCAGGGTGCTGGGCCAGGGCTGCTGCTCTGTGAGGTAAGGACGGAGCTGGAGCCCGGGTGGTAGGAACTGTAAATTTGGTTTGGCAACCTGAGGAGCAGTTCGTTTCTTTTTCTTCAGTGTATGAATGGCCTCTTCTGTGAAGGCTGCAACTCTGAGCCTGGCTGCTGTTTGATGAGATTCCTCTATTCCGAGGAGAAAATGATCCTATTTCCTTTGCTTTCCCCATATTCCCACACCCCTGTGCTGAGCGTGTTGAGAGGTGGGGTTCCGCTGGCAGGGACAGGGAAGATGCAATGTTAGATGTTTTGCTTTTGTGATTCTCTCAGGATTTATGAACCATTACAACATGACTCATGCAGCCGCATATTTTCCATGCCTCAACCAGGATCCTTTCCATGCTCTGTATGCGAAAAATTAGCCATAATCAGGTTCAGATAGTGTGCAAATCGCAGCCCTGCTTCCTATGGCCAGGTCTCTGGAGTGGAGCAGGGAGAGGTTACTCACTGCTCTATCCTTCATTTTTCAGATGCTGTGTGATCTTTAGTGATTGCTGTAGATGCAGAACAGCTTGCTAGAAAATTTTCATGCCAGAGGTTTGTCACAGCTTGTTAACATCTCATGTGCTCCCTTCCCTGTGGGGTAACAGTTAGGTTTTAAAGCTGTTCGTTGTGCAATAGGTATCTCCTGGGAGAAAGCACTCTGCTGAAATAGCTCTGAGCCCCAAGCATGTAGGGTTGGAACACAGGGGAGGGATTATAGAGCTGTGAGGGAGGGTACAAGCAGCACCTGCCCTGCCCCAAATGGTACCCTTAGGGTCTGGGTGATCTGACTTTGGGATTCAGATGCTCATAATGGGGCTCAGATTCCTGCTCTGTTCCAGGAGCTCAGCTGCAAACCAGCAGGTGTGAGGAGAGAGCTCTTGGTGCAGGCTGAGCTCGTGTTCCTGCTGCAGAACGAGAGGCAGTGGCTCCGGGCAGAGCCACAGGAGCACGCAGCGTTTCCACTGCTGTCAGCACAACCTCACATTTTCCGTGCATGCAATGCTGCTTTTCCCAGCCACTGGGTGTGCGAGCATCGGAGCCTCCTCCAAATCGCGGCACAGAAAACCTCCACGGAGCACTGAGCAAGAAACGCGGGTCCTCCCAGCCCAGGTTTGTCTCTGCTAAGCCCAGCACCTCCAAGAGGACACTTCTGTGTAAAATGCACTGCGTCCTCCGTGATGTCACCACCATCATTGAAATCAAATTATTCGTGCCGTTTATTCACCGGAGGATTGATCGTTAGCGGAACAGCAGTTTGTTTCCCTGCGAGCAGGCGCTGTGCTGCATGGAAAGCGGAGTCGCCCTTTGTTATGGCAACGGAAGCGTTGAGGATGATGTAAAGGAAACTCCTATCAGATCTGGGTCACATCACTACAGCTCAGTCTGCACACTGCTCTCATCCATTTGTTGCGCAGAGCTCCCAGGGAATGGTCCAACATGTTATTACCCAGGAATTTGGGGAGATTGAGGGGAAGGCGGGTGGGGGTTATTTTCATGGTTGTAGTTTTCCCTTCTTAACCTGGAGCAGATGTGCTGATAGATTTTGGAGCTGGAATCAGGCACTGCAGGGGCTGCCGTACGGAGCATGCGAGCAGTGGGGCTGGGCCCGGACCTTGGTTTTGCACCACACCTCTCCCAGCAAAGGTGCTGCTAGGAATGAAGCAACACACAGAGCTGTGCGCGAGCGGCTCCGCAGGATGTTTTCTTTTGAAATCTGTTTCGACACGGAGCAACTGTGCCACCTCACGGCCGCCTGTGCTCTCAGCTGCGCTCCAGCAGCGCTCCTGGCAGCACAGTGTGTGCGGAGCTGCAGGCGCTGCCTTCCCACGCGGGATCTCCGGCTGCACTGCGTGTAGGAAACCTTTCCCTTTCGTGTTACGCAGTGCGCTCACTTAACCACGCTGATAAGTTTAAAGATTCGCTGCCTGCTGGAAGTGAGCTGGCACGCAGATCAGTCCAGCTGCGTGCAGCTCCCTGTAACTGCTGGAGGGCAGACTCATCCAGCCTTCCAACTGCGTTTTTCTACCGTTTAGAACTCGGTTTCAGGTGCAGGACAATCAGTTCTGGGGGTTGTCAGAAGGTTTACATCAAATCTTAAGCCCACTTAAAACACCGAGACCTGCAGACTTTTAAAATCAGTATTTTATTTGACTTGAATGTGCAAATAAATATAAAAAAAAAAAAACTACATTCAAAGAGCTGGCAAAGCAATGATAAGCCCAAAAGCAAAGATCCTTCAAAAAAAAAAAAAAAAAAAGGAAGAACGAACTCTTGATTCAAGGTCGTGCTGTAGATCCACAACAGCTGAGCTTAAACTCTCAGACATCAGCAAGCCCCTCTCAGACCTGCGCTCCCCGCTCATCCCGTCACTTCGCATCATTTGCTACCACTGGTTTTGAGACAATAGCACGACAGAGGGCCACAGCCTGTCGTAATCTGTTCGAGATTATAAATTAAAGTTTACAAAATAAGGATGCTTAAAAATACCTGAAGTACACTTAAAAATGGGGAGATGGAACAGGATGGCACGCAGGTGCGTTACCCTCGTACGCTGTGGGACACCTGGAATCAAAAGCATTTTAAGCCACGAATTGCAACCTATTGTCTAGTAAACATTTTTCTGTATCGTAAAACCATAAAATTTGGCACAGTTATCATCTCCACTGGAAGACAGCAGAGAGGTGAATGGGACTGAGGTGTATTCTGCTGAGCTGACTGGAAGAAAAAGGGATACTGTGCTTTGCACTGGGCTCGCTCCCCTCTCCCCCTTGCTCTCCCATGTCTGTGTGGACAGCATCTTTTGCCTGTTACAGCTCATCTCAGCAACCAGAATTCAACAGAGACTCAGACAATGAGAACATGAGTTCTTGAGGAGAAGTTCTCCACTGGCAGTGGTTGTGCAAGTGGCCACAAATGCCAAAGACTGGCTTCCTTCATTCCCTCCCACAGATTAATTTGCAAAAAAGACAAAGAGTCAGTACAGTTTTGTATTAAATGTACCCCAAAGGCCAATTTTTCTACGGTCAAGTGAGACAATTGCAAAACCCAACGCTGTACAGTGGAAATAACCCAGGACAAAGCCTACAGGCTGCTATTTAGGGCTGGCAGAAATCATAACCTAAAGTCAAAGCCACAAAAAAAGCATCCAGGTTGGGGGGTTATTCCCTCAAAAGCCATGAAAGGCTGCAGGTCGAGCTGAAGGAGGCTGGACCTGCCTCAGGACATTGTGTTTGTAATACACTCCATCACAGTGCCTTTGGCCCCCGAAAAACAACAGCAAAGTCAAAGTGGGGCTGCAGGACAGACACAACTGAATTTCCTTGATTTTTTCAACAGATTTAGTCAGACAGTTGATGCAGTTCTGCTCGGTTCAAGTTACTTTTTTGTTTTGCTTCTATTCAAAAAAGCTTGGGTAGAAGTATGGATGGGTTGGTGGAAAAGCTTCAGTGGTTGTGGCTGGATCTAATCCTCCCCATGACGGACTTCTGTGTGTCACTGCAAATACAGCATCTGTGCTGACCTAGCAGAAACAGCAGAATATCTGGGACAAAACTTCAGATCCAGAGCAAACACTGTGCTGCGAGAGCTCCATCTACTGCTGTTACGTAAGTGGTACAACCCAGCGGAACCACAGAGTCCAGGCACGCACAAGGAAAGCGAAGCGCCCGAGCACGCAGTCTCCAGAGGCTGCCAGTCAGCATGCAAAATACCAAAACGAATCAGACCAGGCCTCGCAATGGATATTGCTCTCCACGCTCACGCTTCAAGCGGCTTCAGATCTGAGCCGGCAGCCTGCAGCAGGTCATAAATTCACAGAGCAATGAGATGGGCTCTGCGGGCCGTGGCTCTCCTGTGCCGCACAGTTCTCCCCAGCACTGCAGCTCAGTTTCTTCCCCTTAGTTCACACTCCAAAATACTCAGCTGGTGAGTGGGAGTTAGAGCGGACAAGATGCTGCTCACCCTTGTCTCAGTTTCGACATTTTCTCACCGGAGCACCAGTAACAAACACTGCATTCGTTGCCTTAATTAGTACACGCAGATAATGAAGCAGCCTGCAGCAAGGCTGGCAATCCGTGCCACGCTGGCACCCGGAGGTTGCACTGAAGAGTTCTGCAGGCTCCAAGACGGCACAAATTCAGGAAGATAGGGCACATTAAACTTTTCAAAGTGGAAGCAGCTGCCAGCATTTGCCAAGCACCAGCCAACTCCTCCTGTGGGACAAAGCCACCAGTGGTAGGTCTCCAGGAGCCTGACCCACTCATTCTCCCTTCCCGTGCTGGCTGGTCAGCAGTGGCCTAAGGCTAGGAAACTACCAAAAAGTGTGTGGCAATGCCAAGAGCCCTCCTCCTTAAAGCTGTTAGGTCTCTTCATGATGACTGGAGGATTACACTGCAAGGAGACAAGTCTATGCCATATGGAAAATACATTATAATCCAAAGTAAAATGCTGTTTGGATAAATACCATTAATACATACATTGCATTCCCACCACTATTCTCGGAGTAAATGTGTTTCACCAGCCAAGACCCAGGCACAAATCTCCTCATGGTGAAGCTGGACGGCGACTGTACTGAACTCTGTATCTGTTCACGGGGACTCCATGGACATTCACTGTCTCACAAGTTGTTTTACAGGGCACCATCTCCTCATCTTCATCTCCCATTAGCCAATCTTGAACGACATCAGCTGCCTCCATAGTCACATTCTCTTCTAGCCATCTGTTGTGCCATTCTTCAAACTGCTGATGGTGCTTTAACAGCACCATTGGCTGTACCTGAAAGCAGAATAGTAAAAAAATCACGGAGAGGTTTCTGAGCAAGAAGTCAAAACCTTCACCTCTTTGTATGTCCAAGACAGGCATGCTCTACAACACAACACAAACAGAAAAGCCACGTAGCTGCCTTTAAAGATCTCTATTCCTTAATGTTTGCCACTCCCCTTTAAAATTTGCAAGGTAAAGACTGCTACACTAAACTAAAGTACAGAACATTTACCATCTCTCTTCCTTGTTTCATCCAACACAGAGAAGTAACTTCTGGGTGTAGTTTGCAGGAGTTCAGCCACAAGACTTCCTATCAATACCTGTCTTTTGGCTGAAATATTCTCTCTCTGCTATTGCCTAAGCTACCAAGGTAGTAATAGGAGATGCACCTGCTTGGCTCGGCAGAGCGCTCCCCGCCTGTACATGTAATCCTCCGAGTTCATGATGAACATCATTTTGTGGGTGTTGAGCTTGAACCGACAGTCCACATTGCACGCGCTCTCTACCCCAATCAGTCTCTTCCAGGAGCTCTTCACCTCACTCCGCAGAGCTCTCACTTGCTTACACTGCCACTTGCGAAATTTTTTTAGGTTTCTAGAACAAAACAAAGATTATGAAGCATTTGTCACATGTGTTTATCCACCCTCTTAAGCCAGTAGAGCTGACAGCACAAGTATGAAATGTATGTTTCCACATTTAGTTTCAGACTCTCAACAAATAGTTACTGAAATGGAAACAAATTAGACCTCGAATTTCCCCCAGGAAGGGCTGCTTAGGCAGTCGCTCTCCATCATAAACACACCTCAGTGCAGTCCCTCTGGACCTCAGAGATGAGTGCATTTCCCCAGAACTGCCTGTGCAGCACATCACCTACAATCACTGCCACACGGTCAGAGGAAGCAGGACCAGCTGCCCCAGGTATGACTCAGGAGAGGGAGGAAGCTCACCTTTGCAGAAAAACTGGTTTCAGTAAGAAGCCATCATTCTGGTTGTTTGGAGCTCCTTCTACCCCAACGTACTGCTCCATGTAGTTAGCAAGGTGCTACAAGAGAGACCAATTTCAAGTCAAGATTTCTCTCAAGACAAACACTGCTGCAAAGGACTGGTTTATTTCCAGCCGCTCTTTAAGAAGCTGATGGTATCTCACCTAACCCCATGACAATTTATGTTGGAACTGTTTCATTAACATACACACTGCTGTCAATGACCATACCTCCCAGATAAGCTGGCAAACTCTCACGTTTGGGATCAAGAAAACTGAAAGGTGTTCTTACATATCTGCTTTGTCTGTGGTACAGCAGACTGCAGGGTCACCACAGTATTACCTGGACCTCCACCGGATCTTCTGTTTGGGTTTCTTCTGTATCCAGAAGCTCGATGGTCATGATCACCTGTCCTTTCCGCTGCAGAAACATTACCTGTAGTAAAGTGACAGGTGAAAGATGTTGGCCACATGGGTCCACAACAAAATGATGGATATTCACAAGTCATTTGCACAACAAATACAAGAACAGGAGAGGCATAAGCAGCAAGGCTTTTCAGTGAGTCAATATGCCACCTCACTGTCTATGCTGGTTTTGGTACCCCTCTCTCCATATTGCTGTCTCTCAACACTGTGGCCTTGGAGCTTTCAAACCCATTTCTCCCAGGTGAAGCGGTACGGTCACTTTATGAAGTTTCCTGGCAGTGGGTTCTCACCTTGAAACAGTTCTCATCCGCCATGCAACGTTCAGCCTTCCACTGATAGCTGGTCTCCTTTGCTGCCCGGACACACCTAGAGGATAGGTTACCTCCAGCAGCACCTCGCTTCCTTTCGTTCAAGTAGAGCTCGACAACCTTCAAGCAGATGTCATCGCTCACTAGATGGTGAAGCTTCCATTAAAAAAGGGGAGAATTCAGTTAGCAAGTCTGGGCCAAGAGTAAACGTCAATGTGTTATGAAAGGAATGCAAAACTCAGCATGGCACCACACAAACTACCGAAGTTTTAACTCCTGAGACTTTACACCCTTTATTTTCTCTTTCGTTACATTACAATATAAGGAACAAAGGAGAGTAAGGAGCTAAACTGCCTAACTGTATAAAAAACAACAAGAGAAACCCCCCCAGAAAATTAGAAGACAGATATTGTGCAGAAAGGACAGAGCCTTTCTTTTGCCTTTGATTTACGGAAATCAGAACTGTGAAGTCTGGATATGAAGAAGTGCTGGAAAAGGCCAGGAAGGGTCAGTCCCCTCAGGTGGTCCCTGTACTACAGCTGATACTGAACTATCTCAATGAACTTTTTTTAAGCCCTTTACACCACAGATTTAACTTCTATACATTTGCTGAAAGTTTTATGAGTTCTTGCATTACAGGGTGCTGTGAGAAAGCTATTTGTCCATAGAAGGGAAACATGCTGTCCTCCACAGAGCACAGTCATCAAACTAGTTACCTGGCGGACAATATTCTGCACCAGTTTGTCCATAGTAAAGCCAATATAGGCATGGATAGTGAACATCTCCCTTAGTGTGTCCTCATACTGTGTCGGGTCAATATTCCCATCCAGCAGACTCCTCACCATATCCAGGAACGCAGGGTAGTACTCCTCCAGTTCCACTTCACCTGGACAGGGGACAAGAGCAGTCACTTACTACATGCAAGAGGCAGAGTGAAGTCAGGAGGTGGACAGGACAGCACTGCTCAAGAACCAGGACATTCAGTACTGGGAGCACCTTTACAGAGTTCTCCCTGAGGAGTGCTGACAGACTGTAACAGTTCTTCCTCAGGCTCTTCTGTGATACTTCCAGTGGTTAACTGTTTCATCAGAGAGCCACTCACATTTTACAACAAAGTAACAGATTAATACAAGACACTTTAATCTGACAGCTGTGTCCAAAAATTATATGAACTATGCATGAAAGCCCTCAAAGGACAGATTACAAATGAGCTGTCCTGCCAAATCAGCTTTATCCATGAACTGCAAATAGAGCAGAGGTTTGTACCTCCACATTCCTTGCCCACTGGTGTCAGTTACCCAGATATATACCATCTAGCACTAACAACCAGAACATTAAGAATGGACTGTGTCCAAGAGTATTCTTACTTGGTTGCTTCAGTCTCAGTTCCATGGCTGGATCATTGGTCTTTTCTTTTCTCCCCTCACAAAGGAGTTTCTCTCTCTCTTTTTCAGTCCGATATTCTAGAAGCTGCTTCTGCGCTTGGCGATAAATCTTTAGGAGCCTTGAGCACAGAGTCTGATGAAGGCGGAGGAAGAAATACCAATTATTATTGACAAAGAACAGACTGTAAACATCATCCAGAGTGTTATGGGGCTCAGCAGCTGTAACATCACAGAAGATTGCTTTTGTTTCCAAAGGACTGCTTGGAGGCCCAGGCACATGCTTTTTCCGTAGCTCAGGAGTATCCAGGTTCTGCCCCTGATGGTTCTCTCTGTCTTCATCCGTTGATTCTTCAGAAATACTGTGTTCAGGGGGCTGAGAGAAAAACAGCTCAGGTATGAAGTGGTGCACTATCTGCCGAATGGTTGCTTGATCCTCCTTTTGGATGGTAGGCTGACGTTTTACATAATAGCTGATAAGAGATGCTGCATCTTCCAAAATCTGCTTATCTTCATAGATAAAGATAAGATGAGGCTCGTTTGTGGACGAACTTCTCCCCTCTGAATGCTGCTCCTGATGCTGTAATCAAGAGACAAACAGATAAAGATCCTTCCACTCCATGCTCAAGAGCCATTCCTGCCAGAAGAAATAAGCCAGGATTAACGCTGTGCTTGGGACAGTCGTTTTTGACTGAGAACTCTTCAGAGCACCTCAAGAAGATCCCAGGCACGGAGCAAACCTTCAGACGATACTATAAATGAAGGACAAACAGAACTAATTCTTTGCTAGCATACATACCTCATCATAGACACTCTCAATTTCATTCAGCAAGCTCTTGGAGCGCAAAGCTTTGGTGTCATTTTGTTTGAAGTTGACAGCCTGGTGGTCAAGGGACTTCAGGTAGGCTTTCTCGTACTGCTCACGCCAAATTTTGTTGAAGCCCTGCTGCGCCTCCCGCCACTCCTCCTCTTTTGCTTTCAATCTGCATAAATGTACAATCTACTTCAGTCTGACAAGACATAATTAAAAGCACCATCACTGGAGATAAGCTATCCTTTATAGCAGTGTCTATGGAAAGCAGTTGTTTAAAAATGTGTGGGAGGAAATCCAGAAACCCACAGCAGTTTCCAACACTCACTGGAGATCATCCCACAGAACCTTTCAGCACTGCAAAGAGACTTTTTTTAATTAAAAAAACTGATGACTGAAATACTCAGAAACACCAAAACACCTACCAGCAGTACAGAGAAGGAGGGAGGACTTAAAACTCAAACTTCACTCCAACATCTATCTAAAAAACATGATTTTCTTTTTAAGCACAGTCTGAGAACTCTAAATACAGAGAGAAGCATTTTCAATAAGCTACTGAAGTATTTTAGATACTTCTAACGAGCTGCTAAAATATTTGTCATTTCAGAAGTAAACAAAATCTACTTCATTTCCTATTTCTGTACTTTATTATAATCTAAGGAAATAAAAACCAAGTTACTCATTGGAAAAAAAAAAGGAAAAAAAACCACCACAAAAACAAGCTTTACAATCCTGTATTGGTTTCTTAGAGGCCCCAGGTGAGTGTGGGAGAATGGGAATTACCTCTTAAGAACAACTGGAACTGCAGTAACTGGGTTTTTTTTCAGACTTTCAATGATCTCTGGTGCTTTGTCACCATAGATGCGGTAGATGGCCCTGCGCTGGATCACTTCTGATGTTCCTCCCAAGCAATCATCCAGGCGAAATTTTTCCTGATCCTCTTGAGTCAGGCGAGACAGCTTTTTCTGCACACTCTCCAGCACACGTATTGTGGCTAAATTGGTCTCCAAGACAACATCCAACTGTTAAAAGAGTCCACGAAGACACAGTTTAAGAATGCTGACAGCAGGAAGACGGAGATGAGCAGTGCCCAGGTCTGCTGCCCACTGGGTGGAGCTAAGAAGCATCAGCAAGGCTTCTTACTGGAAAACAGACCCATGCCAGTTCTCCAAAGGTAACATGCTTTCCAGAACTGGATCACGCCTAAAAGAACTATTAGACTCTAAGCAAGTGGGAAAACACCAAACTCTAGCTCAAACTAATGAACACTAATAAAACTTCCAGTATTTGGCTAATGATTAGTTCAGTAAAAATCCTCAGTGGCTGGAAGTTTTGCTTTCTGAGGGGGGAGAATGGAAGCTGAGTAGCAGAGGTACCTCAAACCGCTCATCCTCACAGCGGTGCAGCTGTTCCTCATAAGGAGTCTTCTTGGAGCTGACAAAAGTTGAGTCTTCAGACCAGGATGGAAATGAAACCCAGGTATCATTTAACACCTGCAACAGTGCAAAGATACGTCATTGAACAATGCCTTAGGAGCACAAGCTGCTCTAAGAGGTCTGATACTTCTCTATTTTATTTTTGCCCAGTTCTTCCTTGAGTTTCTACTGGAAGTTTCAGCCTAGCTAACACCGTCACAACTACTCTGAGATAATTAGAGGTCTGTGTAGAAATGCATCAGAGTTCAAAAGCAGCTTCACCATCTTCTCTCAAAGCAGAGATCATTGCAGTAAAGGAGACAACAGGGAACAGTGGGAGTAGATATCTGTCCTCAGTGACAGCAGTGCCTACAACACTGGCTCACAGTGCTCCTTCAGGAGAAACACTGCTTCCAAAGGTTAGGAGTCTCCTGCTAGAGAAATAATTTCCACCCTATTAATGCTCTTCTGTCTATACAAATAAATTTGTGTATGCACACACACTCAAAAGAGATTAAACTGAAAGAAGTGACTCGAGATGTGTTTAGATAAATCTAGTAAGCTGAATGTGGATACTCATTTCAATGAAGTGGATGAATAACTGATGCAAAACTAAAGATGGATCGTCAGAGTTAGAGAGAGGAATCCACGTGCAGAAGCTGTACTATCTGCCCCACTTCAAGTTATGTAAGTACAGTGTTTGTAGGTGGATTTAGTGGATGATCTCAAAGTACCTCCTTGCAAATGGCTGTTCTTCCACTGCACTTTGGCTGCTGATAGGTTTTTGGGAGAGCACGGTAACTTGATCCAATGCGTTTGCAGGAAGCATAATCTATCTCCCGACTCATTCCATCTCCAGATCGGTCACTCAGTGGAGAAGCAAACGAAAGCTCTTTCACACCAAGAAAGGACTTGAACTGTGCAAACAGCTCTGGAAATTTCCTTCAAAAACACAAATAAGCACAATCTATGTTATTTCATTCTGACAGTTTTAGGGTGGCTAATACTTGTCATAAAAGTGTGAAATCTAAATAAACTCCTCCCCAAAAAGCTCCTCAAGAGCTGTGTAGATACGTTAAAAAGATTCCAATGCCATTATTTCTCTCTGTGGATTAGGTTTGCATTGCTGGCATGCTACCTAGAAGGTACTTCCGATGTTGAATTCAAAGCTTCAGTGACAAAGCTCACAGCGCCTACCAAAAATCAACAGAGCAAGGCTAAAAAAGACCAATGCAGCAGAGATGGCCATCAGTAACTTACCCTAAAAATGGTGTAACTAGCTGGAGCAGTTCAGACCCAGAGACCAACTCCTGGTTGAAGAGAGCAATGCAGCGGAGAAAATTTTCATAGACTTCCTGACTCTTTAGCACCCTACGCACCTACAGTTTGGAAAGAAATTATCAAACCACTTAAATGCCACTTTAATTAGAGTTCATATTCTAAGAAGTCTGAACCACAGGTGTGGAGACCAACCTCTATTTGCACTGCAACATAAAAAGAGAACATTCCCCAAAAGTCTCAGTTTCAAACAGTAATTTAGTAGCTACATATAGTTACTATGAGGAAATACTGCTGAAAAGTACAGAAAAGCATACGTGTCAGAGACAAGCATTCAGGAAAAGGTTAATGATCAGTTTCCATTCTTCCAAACCCATCTATTTTCTTTTTTCTTGGTCTGCCTCCCTCCGCCACTTGAAGACAGGCAATTGCTAAGTGCTGACGCAGAGATCAAATAAAAAATGAACCAAATAATAACCACACTGGTGGTTTAAAACAAGCCCACAGTGTGAGAAGAGGCCAAATACTGACCTTGTCAAAGAACGAAAACTCCTGCAGCGTTCCATATTTTCCCACTGTTGCTACAGACAGATCTTTGGTACCTCTCAGTTTCATTTTCTTCTGTTAAAAGAACAAACAATTATACTTAATATGTTGTCACTCAAATGCAATCAAATTCCACTTTGCTGACACAGAGCAGCTCTCTGCAAAGACTGATAATCGGCATTTCCCAGACAGCAATCTAGCACTGCTATGTCAAGTCCTCCACAGCAACCTCTATCAGTCGACTCCTGGCTAAGGAGAAGAACACACACACAAGAAGGATCACTTCAGGAAGAATTCCAAAGAAAAAACTCCTTTGCAGAAGCAATGAATTCACCCTTTTGGGGACCAATACTCTGCACCTAAGAGCTTGATACTCAGTATTCAACATGCTACCATATACATTTAAGAATTTTGAAAATTGCTTTCCTTACAGATTATTATTTATAAAATTGTTTCGATTTTTTTTTCCTTGTACCTAACCTACATACTTCAAAGTCACTACTCATTACAACTTTACCCAAGGAAATACATCAACAAAATGAGTAATATGAGGTCACTTGCAGAGAGATACCTTTGCTGGGCCAGAAACAGGACGCAACAGCAGCGGTCTGGATCGCTTTTTGCTGTGTTCAAGATTCTTTTCATGCTCAGTTTTCTGGACACTATTCACTTCACATGGTCCATTTCCTGTGAACTGAAGAAAATAAAGAATCGTTTCAATGCTCTCTCCTCAGTCTGTACAAATAAAGAATGCTGTTTATCTGAACAGAGAGCATGTAGTTAAGTGACCTGTTTAGTGAAATTCCCAGCAGTGAAGAGAAGCGAATTTCATCTACCGGCTGTATGTTTTTCTGTGATGTATTCTACATATAAACAGGCAGCATTAAATATTCTGCCTTGCTCTAAGCGTACACATACCAAGGACCTTTTAGCCTCTGGAAGAAACTGTCCAAACTCAGAGAGCAGATCCTCCTGTCCTCTGAACAGATTTGCTACTTCAGTAAACACTTCTTCCTCTGACATGCCTCGAAAGGGTCGACCTTTAGTGTTAAGCTGTTCTTTCTGAAAAGATACGCACAGATGTTAAACAGATATAAACACATGACTCACAACAGCCAAAAAAATATGCAACACAAATTTCATATCAGTATCAGGCAGTCCAAGGCTCTTGCAGTGCATCCTATCACACAGGATACTGCTACATCTGCTGAAGGTTAGTGAAGACAGGTCCCCATACAATCCACGTGCATCTCAGAGCCCAGGAGGTTCTACACTTTTCACACTTCTGTCATTTCACATGAATATCTACGAGGCTGTTGTTGGACAAATGCTTGGGAACTGTTCAACAGCCTGATGTTTCATTTGATAGCTGTTTGAGCAGCCACACCGCAAACCCACAATCTATCTTACATTGAAGGCGTTTTACCTGGTAAGTATGAAGAATTTCTAAAAAGGATCTGTAAATTTCTGGGTGGTCAAGGAAGCGTGTTTTGATCTTATTCACGTAACTAATAGCATTATTGAACTCTACAGAATCAGACTCCAAAGGAATTTGGGATTTGTCTTCTTTGTACGGAAGCTGATGCCTAAACTCCTCGGAACAGTCACTGTGGTTGTGCGAATTCTCCTGTGAGTAATGCAACAACAGCCCACTGCCAGGGAGAGCGCTGGGAACAGGCTCTGAGGGCACCTAGTGGCATAAGACATACAAGACAGTGACTCGTACTGAAACACAGGTGCAAGTTCAACTACAACCTAGTATCAATATTTTCGATCTGCTTAGCTAAAAAAGATTACTATGTAAAGAAATAAGGGAAAAAAAAGATTTAATTAGCTAATACATTTCCTTACCTAGGTTATTAACACCATGAGTTAAAAAACAACACATGAGACATATCTGACTTGATGAACAATCTGACTCATTGCTGCTTTTGAGTGCCCCTACATTATCCATGCTTGCGAGGCTGTACTAAGTAATGTGCACTGCAGTTTCTGTTACCACTGTTCTATTTCAGAGGAACTGTCAGTTTAAAGAAACATATTAAAATGTAAGGCTCCAAGAAGCCAAATTCCTAAGCAACAGAGAGATCTAAAAGATACATTCTGCTCCTAATTAGCATTAAACCACAAGTTTATCGGTAGCATTCAGTAATAGCTCTATTTCAGCCTCCACAACCACACAATAACAACATAAAAGGAGAGGCTAATACGTATCCAACTATAGTACAGCAGATGTCTTCCACTGCAGGATGGTAGCAATTGCATGGCAACACCTGACGTGTTCAGGCAGTAGACAAAAAATAAATTTCTCAGTTTCTCACTGAAGATTTGAAATACGATTCTTCCAGGATTTTTTTTTAAATGTGTCACTACGCATCATACATCAAGAGTCTGAGTAACAGTTCAAACCAATTCAAATCTCTGTTTTCAAATCTGACTGGAGTATTTGGAGTTGCACTGGCACTTCATGCAGGAACATCATCCTAGTGCAAGCTGAGCTAACAGCTGGTTTGAGAATAAACATTCTAATTTATACTGTAGCCGTTACCACATCTTAAAAACTATGTCAGAACTTTAGCAGTGTGCAATACGTGCAAATGTACATAGCCTAAACTGCACAAGAGATGTGTGAAGCAATACACGAACAGGATTTAGCTGGAGTACTGTGAGCTTTATAACCTACCTGACTAGTCAGCGGTGACTGTATACTTAACTTCCCATTCTTTGGAATTTCTATTCTGTATCCCAGAGGGAGGAAAGCATTGAATCCTACAATGAGGTCGGGGTGTTCATGGAACAGCTGTGAAACGCGTCGGATGACTCCAGGTGTGTCAATGCTAAAATCGAGAAGAATTTGTTACTTGTGTCTACATCAGAAATACAACTTAAGCCCAGAGCCTACAGAGGTAGGTCAGGCATCTGGCTTCTCACAGATGCCATTCACAACAAGAAAGTCTGGGAACTTCAGACCTAGGAACGAGCCCAGGCAAAGGAAGGGACCACCACCCACTGCAGCCTCCCACTGGGAACATTCTCAGAGATAAGACCGTGCGGGTTACCCAAAGTGGGCACCACCGCGAGGGCTGAGAGCTCTCAGTAATACACTTAAGATTCTTCATCTGCTTTTCCAGATCAGCGTTTCAGAGCGGGATGTAAAAATAGATTGTTCTTTTCCTGTGGCTTTCTGCCCTGGAAAACAACGAAGCGGACGGCACTGGGATGGACGCCTCCTCCCTCATCTCCAGTGCGTAACAACCGGGCCAGAACAGATGGTGGAACGATGGGGTGAAGGCTGGGGAAGCCCCCAAGGCAGAGACAGCCCCGGGAAGACCCAGAGGCAGGGGCCGGGCTTTACCTTTGGCTTTTGAACTCCTTCATGATCTCCAGGAAGCCGTTGTAGGTGGCGGGGTCACTGCCGAAGCGGATCTTCACCTGGTCCAGGTAGGAGAGCGCATCCTCCACCTGCGGGTGGGATGCTGGTGAGGCCCGTGGCGGGGCACAGGCCCGGGGGCACGGCAGAGGCCCGCAGCAGGGACACCCCCACCGCACTGAGAGCGCCGGGAGACGGGATAGAGCCCGGGGGAACGCCGCGGTACCGGAACGGGGGCCGAGAGCGCCGGCACTGCGGGACCGGGGGGAGCACAAGGGACGGGAGGATGGAGGGCCGGGGGGGCCGCGGTAACGGGGGCGGGGAACGAGCCCGAGG
>NC_034435.1:4339405-4359333 GCF_002078875.1 Numida meleagris
CGCTGCTTCCGGCCCTTCGAGCGGCTCCGGCGGGAGCGGCGCCTCCGGCGGCGGTGAGCCCCGAGCGGGCTGAGGGAGGGACGGGGCTGCCTGGGGTGAGCGCTGCGGGACCGCTCCGGGGACGGGGAGGGGGAAACGGGAGCGGGAACGGGAGCCCGCGGCTCCTGTTGGGCTGCAATTAACGGGCACAAACTGAGCTCCGGCGCCTGTTGTGGCACGGTCGGATCGAATATCATTTTTGTTTATTTTTGCTTATTTGCTTTCCTTACGCGGCGGTTCCTGTGGTACGCGACGCCAGCGACTGGTGCTGAGGCACCAGAGCAGTGAGCAGCCCCGGCGGGGGCACTTGTAGGTGCAAGATCCACCTGAAGGGTGTGAGATACACCCGGCCTCGTGAAGTACTGAAGCAGGACGGAAGAGGAACGGCTCTTTGTGCCGTCTCAGCTTATTTATGTTCACTTACAGCACCGAGCAGGTGCGGGACAGCTTGCTGGTACGCATCAGGCTCCCGGAAGGGTTTCCTTGGCCGCGCTGCGGTCCTTCCCGTCCCGCCCTGCAGACTCAGTGCACGGTGCTGTGGTGTTGTGCTGAGCAGAGGCTCTCCTGGCACAGCGCAGCCTCTCGCGGGCGATGTGACCCCGCCTCGTGGTGACCACAAACCCGTCTGCAGCGGGAACGATCCTGCGAGCAGCGGAGTGCACGCACTGCACCGCCAGCAAGGCGCCTGCGGGGCCGGGCGCAGAGTAAAGGGCTTAAAGCACATCCCCGGCTTCGGGCTTCCCTTGAGGTATGTCCCCTGCTTCCCCTGTCAGCAGACAACTGAACTCAGCTAAACTGGACCGCTGCTGCTGCGTGAGAGGGGAACCAGTAAGCCATGCTGCCTTTTTCTCCTTAGGACACCGGAGGTGATGCCTCATAGAGACCTTGGGTTGTTTTGCCATAAAACTCACTGCTCTTTGAACCCACTGCTGGGTGCTGCAGTACTCCAACTGTAGTGAGTGCTGTGACTTCAGCTTCTGGTCTCAGTGCTAATATTCAGCTTCTGGCTTTGATGTTGTAGCCTCTCCTGGAATATGTGCCCCAGTGCGGTGACGGAAGGCAGGGAAGTCGAACATGGAGCTGTGGTTTACTCATGGGGACTGAGAAAAAGGAAGTTTAGTGCATATGCTGAAGTAACCATGGCCTAGTAAGGTCACCCTTGTTTGCTGGCAGACTTTGGCTGTTTTTATGTGGCTGTTTTCTGTTCTAATATTCATCCAATCGAGCGTTTTAAACTCAAATTTGTAGCATGAAGAATGCTATGAGGCTATTTAATGTTGCTAACAATTCACTGTTGCTCACCACTTGTACTTTCCCAGACTGTGATGGTCTGATCCAGAGATCCAGTGTACAAGTACCGGTCGTCTTTTGAGAAGCATGCCCAGTGAATGCCTTTCAGGACTGATGTAGGCTGAAAATGGACGGTGGTTAGGATTAGATTGTTATACTGGTAAGCGCAGGTTGAGGTGAGGCTGCCCTAGAGTATTCAGTGGTTATTCAGTACTTAAGAATAGCATTAAAATGTAACTAAAGATTTTTACAAGAGCAATCCTGTAAGAAGGGTGTGAGCTGGCCGAAGTTTTCCTGTTCTGTTGCTATTGTTAACTTGGGAAGACTCGTTCTCGTCACTGGTTTGTCATACTGCTCATTTAGTTGGCATAAGCAAGAATAATCTGTAGATAAGTAACTCCCATGATTGACGTTTTAGTGTCATAGTAGTGCTAACAGCATGCTTATTCAGTTAGACAGGATTGACACCTTGATAATGTATCCAGATGCTTTAAAATCAGACCTAAATGTTGCCTGTCAGTCTGAACAGCTCTGTACAGGATTTGGTTGTTCTCTTTGAGAACAATGAATCCTGTTGGTTGAATCCTCCTGATAGCTTAGGGCAGTAATCAACTTAACACCATCATACCTGCCTACCAGTGCAGTACCTTATAGTAGCACATCTCATGCTCCTGCTGGCTGGGCTCCAAGTCCCAGAGAAACTGCAGGGAATCCTCAGCTCCACTGAGTGCCCTCTGCTCTCCATGACTGCTTTCCAAACAGGAGATCTGGCTTCTGTGACCCAAGGAAATGCTTGGGATTGTGGGCAGTTGTAGAGGAGTAAATCCCCACTGGTCATGCCACAGAGGACTCTGTAATCTGTGAGGACGACCACTTTGGAAATCAGAGCGCATGGGATAAAAGGTGTAGGTGTGCCCATCGATTGCTGGACATGGGTCTGCAGGGGCAATATCCAGCACCAGGACTAGGTCATTGTATGCTGTGGCAAGCTGTTTCTCCTGCTTGTTGATGGCCGTAGTGTTGACGGGTTTCAGTGACTCTGGAGGTGGGATGCGTGCTGTGTGCTGCCTGGAGTTCTGTGGAAAGATGAGGACTGTTCCAGATTTTAGTCCAGTGAACAGGAGCTGGGTTTGCTCAGCTATTTCCAGGCATCTCACTTGAGCAGAGGTGTGCAGTGTGTCACGTACTGCACCTGTTTTTAAAAAAAAAAAAAAAAAAAAAAAAGAAGGAAAACAGCAAGCCCATTCTTACTCCAACTGTGCGTGAATGTCTCCCCTGTACAGCAGCTGTATGAACCTCTCCTTCATGTTCCAAGTCTGCTGCTAGGAACCTGTGGAGTCCCTTTGAGTCTGCCAGGTACACTCACATGTGATGGGAGGGCTGTTCTTCAATATGAGTGTCTTGGACAACAAACTTTACTCTGCCAGAAATCAAATTCCAGACGTGCAGACTGTGATCCATGGCAGCCGAGACAGCACAGGTTCCTTTTCCAAATACTTGCACACACCTTACCTCAGCTATAAATGAAAGGAGGAGGATTAACAAACCGAGGGATTCTCGGTGCTTTCAGCAATTGGCAGAATGCTGGCAGCTAGGAGGTGATGACCAAGCTGTTGAAGCTCTTTTCAGACATGAAAGAAGCTCTCTGACCGTAAAAAATGGAGAATGCTCACCAGAGTGCGCAGGAAGGGTGTGCAGCATCTCAATAACTTCCATGTTCCAGGCAAGCATTGAGCCATCCTGGGAACCTGCCACCAGCAGCTGGTAATCAGAACTAAGTGCCATTGCTGTGACGCCTGCCGTGAGACACAAAGAGGGAAGTCTGTTCCTGACACTGCAGGCAGAAAAGAAACAATTTGAGATTGTTAATATGCTGTGCTTCCCCAACTGGAAATGCCCTGTACTGCCTGAACCCCTTAGTCTATACCAGGAGCAAGATTAGGTTCCCTCAGACATATCTAGGTCAGTGCGTGCTTTTGTTGTCGTGGAGACAAAATGACCCACTTTCTCTATTCTCATTTGTTGAAGCAATTGCAAGTGGGACTGGTGCATGACTGAGCACAAAGGCAAACGGACCTTTATTCTGCTTTTGTGTAAGCTCATGGGCAAAACGGTATTTCTACAGTAATACGTATCTCTCCTCCTTGCTCTAATTATTTATGATATTGTTTGGATCTCGTTCATAACAGATGGATGTAGATGTTTTCTTGGGTCGTAGCCATCCGCAGGGCTAATCCTACCTTTGAGGAATCCAGTGAGCATTACAGTACAGCAGCATTGATCCAGAAATGATGTATTTCTTACATCTTACTGCGGCAAATTCAGCACCCTATTTTAAGAGCTCTCAGCCACACTGTTAGCATCTCAGCGGTGATCAGTAGCCACAGTAAGCGACAATTCTGCCCACAGGGACTCTTTTCATGCAGAGGGAAAACTCTGGGAAATTTTTATGGCCGCTTCCCCTGCTGTGCTTTTTACAAGAAATTATCACTTTCTAGAAAAATCTTTGTGACACCTTTGAAGTGATGTACTCAGTGAGTTAAATCAGGCAACAAACTAGGGAAACTTAAAATAAATTAAGGGGATGTTAGGAGGAAAGGTAAGCACATATATGCATATAAACGCAAGCATGAGGGCTCCCTTCCGTGCTCACATGCACACACTCTCCTCTGTTCACTGATACGTAGGGCTTACGGTCATGATTACTCTTCACACCTACAAAATGAAAATACATGGGGAATACAGAGGACATTCTCCTTACATGCGTTACCATGTACAATTACAGTTCCTTCAGAACTGGAATATTCTCTCCTTGAAGTTATGTAAGCATTCTCTGCACAACCTGATCATGTGGCAGAGTAGTACAAGAGGGAGTGCTAAAATTAGGATGGGGAATGTCTGTATCTGCAGCTTTCCTTGGGACTGTTCTAAGTGAAAAGTGATCACTAATGAAGTCTGTGCCAGTGTCAGATGAGGAGAGGGGTCCCTTGGGTTAGGAATGATGTCTGCACTGCTGGCCAGCAGGAAGCGAGCTCTCTCAGCATAATACCCATGGGATAATGCATTAGCTCTCAGTAAGTTTATGGTCATTACGGGAAGTCCTTGTATTGCTTTGCACTTGAGCCCACATGAATTCCAAACTATAGCGAGAGAGCAAATTTATTTCCCTGTCTTTTGATGAGACCTCAGTCACACGTCACATCTTCATCCCAAATCTTCCTGAAAATCCATGAAGTCTACCACAGCTCGGCTGGGTCTTGGAGGTTATAGTGTGCCCTTGGGCCAAGAAGACCAGTGGGACCATGGGGTCATTGCACAGAGCGTGGCCAGCAGGGTGAGGGAGGTTCTCAACCCCCCCGGACGCTTTCCTGTGCTGCTACTGTGGGGAACTGCTTTGGAGGTGTTGGAGTGGGGGATCTGCAGAGGTCCCTCCCAACCCCTATGGTTCTGGGATTCTGTAAAATCTTAACAATAGCCATCCCTGTGTGCCCACTAATTTCAGATCTCCTGCAGTATTCACATTTTCCCTCCAAAATCTGCAGCTGTAGATTCTGACCTATCTACTTGGGCTGAAAACAGCCTATTATTCACATCACCTTCTGCTGGAGGAGATACTGCAGTATTTTCATTCTTTGGAAGACACTTTTTGTGGAATTGGAAGCCTGTCTAAATCTGTGTTTTCTTATTTAAAATGGAGACAGAATGAATGGCTTTCAGAAGAGGAGGAAACTGAATTTTGTAACCCCTGAGGTTCTGAGTCATTGCTACCCACTGCCAGTTACCACTTCAGTAGCTGTCTTAGGAACCGTGTCCCAGCAGGCAGAGGAAGTGGGAAATATTTGGATGTTGTCCAGAAGGGGAAGTTCTTCATAAATATTTCTTGCTGTTGCTCTCTCTGGTGGATAGGAATCAAACGTGTTATCCAGGCTTGCAGAAACGCCTGCAGGTATTGCTGTCGGGCATTGCTCTGCTCTGAGGTGCTGCGCTGCAGTGCCTAGGTTGAATTTGACTTCACTGCAAATGGGTTCCTGAACTTATGCAGAATTCTGCTATCTCTGGAACAGAATAAAGCTGTATACAAAGTGCAGCACCTCCACTTAGAAATGAAGCTACAGGCTTTGCTCTTGAACACAGCAGTGTCACCGCAGTGTAACAACTTGCAGGCTCACGCAGAGAGCGCCTGATGCGTTTCAGTTTATTTACCTGAAAAATCTGAGCTGACAAAGACTCGGACCAGGCTGGAGGGCTGGCAAGGAGGAGGAGCCATCTTCCCACGGAGCAGATCTCGGTGTGTGTCTGGGCTGAAGCTCATGCTGGTGAGTTCTCAGCTGAGACTGGACCTGCTGAGCTCTCAGCTGAGGCTGCTTTTTAGCAAGATGATTGACAGCAATGCACACAGTGGCAGTGCCTCTCTCCAGAGAGCTGGCTTGTCCTTTTTTTTTTTTTTTCAGGAAATCTTGGGGAAATTTCAGCTACTTTGACAGGAACAGTAGGAAGTTGTTGACTGTCTGCACTGAGATGCATCCTGGAGCATCTCTCTGTATTTGGAGAGGACAGCTATCTCTATAGCAACCGTGTTTGTCACCTGGCAGAATCCCCAGGGTCTCTTCTGAGGGCACGAGATGTGCTCCCTACCAGTTACTGTACACACCTGAGGTCCCTTTGTTGGCTGCCCTTATCTGTTCTAGAAATACTTCTCTCTGTATTTTAGCATCAGGAGAATCTACCACTACTTGTTTCATGTAAGGTTCAGGCACTCAGCTGTTTGAAGGAGGTTTCTTAACACCCAGGAGCATGCCTGTTCCCTTTCACAATTTGCCTTTGTCAAATGGCGTGGGAGAGAGTTGACTCAAAGGCCTTGGTTTAAGTTGTGCACAATAAATATTTTCTGCCATGTGACTATGTCTGGAGTGGGGGACCATCTCCAGAAGACATGCACATGGGAAAAGATAGAAAGCAAAATTTAATAGTTTATGGAAAACAGCAAAACAGCAAATAGGGTAGAAATCAGAGAGAAGAAAGAAGACCTCCCAAGGGGCTGAGTTCATCTGTTTCTCTTGAAGTCAGATTGAAGAGGCTGCTGTCTATCCCTGTCTGTATCCCCTCTGTATCCCTCTGGCATACAGAGTAATAATTAAAGAAAAATTAGTAATGTGTATTTATGTAATGGGCTCCTTTTGCACACAGTACTTGGCTAGATGACTGTGAAGATTAAACAAGTCAGGAGAGATTAACCAACATCCTAATCTATCATAAATCAAACAGGCAGGGAGATGAAGCCTCTTATCGCAAGAAACCAACATTAGAGAGCCTGCACTAGGGTTTAGTCTACATCAGTCTCAGTCTAATCTGAGACAACATCAAGACTCTAAAGTCGTGTGTTTTCAGACTATTCTTCAAGCCTCTGTGATCAAAACCAGCTATGTAGTGGAGGAAAATGTCAGCTCCATTAAGGTTGCTTAAAATATACCGTGCTGGAGAGGTGACAGCAGACACAGTCTGGAGGATGAGGGCGATTAGTGGCATCCAGGCAAACCGAGAATGGAAGATATCGATGGAAGAATATGTAATAACCCTTTTGTTCTAGTGGCATCAAAACAGAACGCTCAAGCCTTGGGATGTGTCTTGGCAGCACTGCGATGTGCGATATGTACCTCACACTGCGTGGACCTGTCATTAGCATTGGTGACAGCAATCCTCGTCACCAACAAATCCACTGATTCGAGCAGTTGGTTACAGTTGGACTGGAAGTCCCCAGCTAGCAGTCATTTTTGGAAGGTCAAGATCGCCAGCATCATTGAGAAGAACTGGGGACTGGACTAATTGGAGGAGAAGCAGCTTGCTTGCAGCAGGAATGCAGTGTGTTACTTTCTGGTGAGCAGGGAGTTTCTGCAATTTGCAAATCAAAACCGAACATCAACCAACCAAATCTCTTCCAGGGCCATTCTGGATTTCCTTAGGCTATAAAAACGTTTAAGCCTCTAAACATATCAGACCTGTTTTCCTGCATTCCACATCTACAGCTTACCTGTACCCTAAAGGTAAGATGAAATCACTATCTCATGCCTTCCTAAAGGATTACAGTGGCAGGCTCTCTAAAAATCCTCCCTACATTCTCTTTCAGAACATAAAGGAAACAGAGAAGTGTCACAATGCAAGGAACCCTGAGCGGTACTACTTCCATGGAGAAGGTGTGACAAATGCAAATGCTGTGCATGTGTGAAAGAGAGGGCAGACTCAAAGCTGTTCCTGAATGTTGATCTTAACACTATCAGAGCGATAAACTTCTCTTCTTTGTCAGAAATGCCTCCTCAGAGGTGAAGTGAGTAGCAGCTGTGAGTCACAGTGGCGGTGCAGGCTCTGTTGGATGGGAACTTGTTTTCTCAGCGTCTGTTCCGTGAGCCGCCATCCCGCGCAGCTCGCTCAGAATGCTGCCTGCACAGAGCGCACGAGGACAGGATCAAGCTGAGCTGGGAGTAGCGTTGTGTGCGTCTACCAAGTGAGGACCACGCTTGGTTTCTCTTGAAATCCAAACCCATTTAATCAGCTTTTCCTTTCAGAAGATCAAGAACACAAGTCCCTCTAGCTCGGCCCTCTGTTGGCTTTGTCCTTTTTCACATAAGCTCTCTACATAGAAATTTTCTCCTTTTGTCTCCCAGGTCATTTACTGTGAAGAATAATTCATGTTTCCTGCAAAAATATTTTATTATTATTATTATTTCTTTTCTACGAAGTCTTTAAGTAGAGCTTTCCCTGTCTGCAGAGCTAATCTGCAATGCTGAAAGCTGTAGACGCTGGTTTGGCTGTCTGCAAAAGAAAAGGGAGACCTGTCAATCAACAAGAAATGCTGAGAGCAGCAAATGAAATGCTTTGCTTTTTCCATTGGGCAACTATGGCCTCTCTCAGGATTAAACCTGTTGCTAAGTTTAGCTACATCTCACTAGAGTTAGTATCAGGAGTTATCAGATGAGAACTTCTTTGAAGGCAATGACGTCTGTCCTGTGGAAGTCTAAGCCCTGGCATGCACTTCTCGTACCCTGTGCTGCAGCATTTTGGAGCTGTGAACGTTCTGCACAGCATGGGACTCTTCAGGATTTTTCAAAGCACTTGAAATACAAACTCTCATCTGCCTGCTCTTGTTTATTGTTCTGTCCAAGTCCTGAGCAAAATTTGTTGCTACACTGAAATGGACGTCATAGGAGAGCAGCATGGTTAACCCACGTGAAACATTTTACTGCTTTTTTTTTTCTGGAGTTTTTTTGGTTCTTAATATTTGTGTAAGACTTGCACAGACCCTCTCTTCTGTTGGCATTCAATCTCACATTCCAATGCAACTTAAATTCCCAACTGTTCTGGAAAGGAGTACTAATAAACATTTTCAGGGTTAGATTTGAGGAGACGTAAGTGAAACTCATCAAAAAATCAATAGCCCTTTGCAGGTCCTCATTTAGTCATCCAGGTAGGGAGCTCCTTCACTCCATGTGTCATGGAAGCAAGTTAACTGACCTGCTAGGAAGTGTCCAGCTAATGTTCTCCTTCCAGCTGGAGTAGAGCCTTAAGGAAGAAGCGTGAACAGGTAACTAAGAACTTCCCAGAAGTGGAGAAGCCATATAGAACCTTGTGCCCATACAGCAGAGGTTAAAATACACTACTTCTGAAAGAAACGTCTTTGCTGGATGGACTGAAGGAGGCCTGTCTGAAATTGTACCAAAGGTTAGCAGTGCTGAGCCATGGAAATTCAAGAAAGGTTCCTTATCTCTCACTATGAGAGGCTCCACTAAATGAAAGCTGTGACCTCTCTTTGTGGCAGTTGTCTTCTTGATACTAATGACATTCCAGATAAAGAACCTTAAAGGGGTACAGAGCTTTAATTTTAAGGTATCTCAGAATATTTCTTCTATCTGTTCTTAGTTAGCAGCTGTGATTTCACTCAACCAAAACTATTTTGAAGACAAGGGCTTTAGCACTTAGAAAGCAGCAGCTGATAGCAGTACCATGCTAGAGCACAGAATGGTTGGACTGGAAGGGGCCTCAAAGCCCACGTGGCCCCAAGCCCAGCCATGGGCTGGTTGCCACTCACCAGACCAGGCTGCCCACTTCTCAAGTGTGTCCAGGTCACATTCATTCAAAGCATTTTTGGTGATTTTTTTTTGTTTCTTTGTTTTAAATACAAATACTGAAACTCCATATAAATAAGCTAGAACTGTGTGTGTGCAGATAGATATGTGCCTGACCCAAGTGAATGTCCTTCATCTTTTAGTCACAAAAGGAAAGACAGCAGTTACAAAATATTCCCCTTTGGCCTTTTAAAGTTAGTTTCTTTATATCCCTCCCTGAAGTCTTTGAAAAGCTACTTGGACAAGAAGAAGAGCAATGGATATTTTACCACACTGCTTCCAATTATAACAAGCTCAAACATACTTGTAGGACATGTCAAAGTCCAACCAGAATCACTGTGTCCTTGGGTCAAGGAGACTTCAACAAGATCAAGGAATGTGCGACTTCTAAGACTGGCGAGAGTAAAAGAAACACACATCAGTTCCTCAAGTGCCATTGGACAATCGGAGTCACTTCACAATTTTTATTTTGTTACGAGCTTTTATAAAACAAAATTCCCCTTGAATCAGACATCTTATAAACCATTCTTTACAGCCTCATGCATGCTAGTGATCCACCGTGTTTCTGTAGAGCAGTATCTGCAAAACCAGACTGTTGTCAGGTAGAAGCCATTTTCTGCTGGAGGGAAACTCACAAAGTTAAGGCACTTTCAGAACCCAAACCCAGGAATCATTTGACCTCTTTTACTGGCTTTTATCTGGTTGTATACAATAATTCTTTTTTCCAAAATTAACATCAGTTTCAATTCCGGAATAGGGACACACACCAAAATAAAAAAAAAAAACCAAACCCATGACTTTTCTTAAATCCTTTGATTTCAATTCCCCATTGCAAGGTGACAGCAGCAAGCCTTATTGCTAGGGATGGTGACACACTGCTTAGCTGAAAGCCCAGTACTACACCCCCAAGCATTCTTTTAGCACTGCAGTGATCCCGGCCATTAGTGATAAAAAACCACCTCAGAATGAGTTAAGTCTTTAGGGCACAACGCTTAAGATGACACTTTTAAGGACAAAATCAGTTATAGGAACAGCTTCAAACTAGTCTAAAAGCCAGTATTCATTAAGCAGAACATGAACAAGCTGACTGACTGCTCCCTGAGCCATGCAAGGCATTTCACATCTTCCCTCCCTCGCTGGGCACAAATCAGTATTTTGGCAAAAAGGGACCTACAAAGGAAACTGTTTCTTGAGCTGGTGTTCTCTTATTAGACTATTATAGTACTTTTAGTCAGCTGGTGTGAAATCTTCTTCAGCCTTTCTAACTTACTTTAAGAATATAAGAAGTGTTTCCTCGTGCATACAGTAAGTGTTCAGGCTGCCCACTAGCACACCGAAATCACTGCTTCAAGCACAGCTTAGGCCCATACTTAGAAGCATCCAATTCTCCTGTTATAAAGATGCAAAGTTTTAAAATGCAGTTTAAATTCCATTAATTAGGTGCCTTGGCAGTTATAAATAAATAATAATAAATACTTATTTACACTCACATATTCTTCTTATATCCCACAGGATTACAAACAAACCAAAACCATGCTTCTTTCCCAAGTAATGACAATCAGGTTTGAGGTGGGACACAATTGCTAACAGAGCAGCAACACTACAAAACAGTTTAAAATAATAACAGTGCCAACAGATAGCACTTAAGAGCATTTTACAGTCTCAAAGGTCTTGCAAACAAAGTCTTAGTTAAGAAAGTGACAATTCATTAAGAATCAGAGGGAACCTGGATGAGAAAAATGTAATTTCAGAGCAGAATTTGGCCAGGACACCAGAGCTGATGTCCTCATTGCATATAGAATGTCATGTTATTTGGAGATGTGGCAGATGCAGAAGCTAGGAAAAATTAGATCAGGGTCATAAGAGACCATTTAATTTCCTTGAGCATGAAATCCAATTTCCACATTGATTGCGTCTAAACAGTTTGTTGTTCTGGTAGACAGCAGAAAGGTCAATGAAAACTCACAGGAACAGTTGTGGGTGCACAAACCATTACTTCCACTCATAAATAAACACCGTGAAAGATGATGCATCGTAATTGCTGACAGTTGGGAACTGGCACCCACTTATCATCCTGGCACAAATCTATAAATCCCTGAAAATATGATCAGAATAGAGAGACAGAGACCAAGAAGCAAGGAGCAGCACAGACAGCACAATTGAAATTCAGGGACCTGGCTGGCAGTGTCTTCACTTCCACCTCTCCTCTGCAGTCTGTGAGAGGACTGGAGGATAAAGGAGGCCACAGGTGGCTTTGAGACACAGCTCTGGAGGAATTTTCTTGGCCTGTTTACTGTTTGGTTGCTTTTTTATTCAGCTTTTTTTGCTTTTCGTTTCCTTGTGCCTTCATTTAGCTCCTCTTTTGACTTCACAGGAGGAGGTGGCTGATAGGAAGCTTCATGGGAGTGCCCATGCTGATTATGATGGCTAGTGTGTCCGCTAGAAACAGAGCCAAAGAAAACTGGGCAGATGAAGCCTTCCACTGGAGCAAAAGGTGAGGCGTGAGAATGAGTTGCCGTCATGAAAACCTGCCACGCAACAGTGGACACAGTTAAAGACCACATACACCAGCTATGAAGGACTAACTAGTAAAGACCATCCCACTTAGTCCAGGTAAGAGTCCCTGTTGCTATGTAACCCAAGGCTGTATCACAGGGATCTTCTACCACGCTGAATAGATCATGGAGAACTTAGCCTGTAATTTCCTGAGCAGATCTTTCCTGGTATGTACAGCCAGTGCCTTCCAAAGTGGCTTAGTAAGGTTGTCAAATCTAGATGCAAGAACTAGTCCTAGTATCTCACTAATGCTCTGCAGAGTACTTCATTTTCAGTACTAACTTTCCTGAAAATAACACTTTCAGTTTTTCATTTCATTATGAAGTTAATCATGCAAAAATTCTGCATGGGCAAACACTGGCACCTACAAGGAAAATTAGAGGAAAGTTAGGAGGGCCCATATCACCAGAACCCACTGAACAAGATAGGAAGCAGCATTCCGAAGTCAGTGTTTCAATTTAAACTGCTGAACAGCCCCCTCTTAATTCTGTAGCCTTTCTCTGGTTCTGTAGATTTGTTAGCAGCAGATCTGCTGTAAACTTACCTTGCAAACTATCATGAACATGGTGAAAAAGAAGATGAGGTTGGCTTCAGAGACAGGGAGCCAATGAGTTTGTTGCAAAGTGAAAAGGACTGTGCCATACAGACTGGCTTTTGTAGGGCTAGAAGAGAAATAAAGAACTTGTCTAGAAGGTTTGTATACTTTGTGCCCTGTCCTGAATGGTTCTTTAAATTTCATTTTCAGTCTGACATGGAATGTACAGGCTAGTTACTTACAAAGACATGTGAAGAATTTCATTTGTTTCTGGCCTCCAGACCCCACGCAGCAGTTGCTCAAAGTTAGACATCAAGGCAACACCAGAACCTGTGAAACAGTAAAAGCATACAGCTAGAACTGCCACACCAGAAGAGAGCTCTGCTGACACCTCTAGATCCCCAAAGGATAAGCACAATATAAGGGGAAGGTTCGTGACATTCATCCCAAAATTAGAATAAAGTTACCCTAAAACAACAGAGCAGGCAAATGCTTTCTAGAGTTCCATAGTGTTTCCAGAAAAAGGTATTTGCCTCTGTTCCATCTGCTGATGCTCAAATGGTTACTCCAAATACAAAACTAAGAGAAAACAGACTGGACTGTTTCAATACTGAAAGAACTTCCCAAAAAGGCACAGGCAGGGACAGAGAAGTAGAACACAGGAGAGGATAATTACTGAACTCTACACCCACAAGTGACTCCCAGTTCTTCATGTCTCCAATGACTCAGGTGACAACCATTCTGTGAGTATGAATAAATCTGTGTTCTAAGGCATGTGATTAACTGGGGCCAGCTGAACACATCCACGGTCTAGCCTGGTCAGCACTGAGTGATGTGGTGACCTTAGGCTTCGCTTGCAGATTCTCCTCTCCCTCCCCACCGTGGTAGGTGCATTGGAGCATCCCAGGTGTCACCTTTGACCCATCCAGTCGCCATCATAATGAACCAGCCGTGGTGGTATTGGTGATGAGCGTGGTGGACCCCAGCCGCAATTTTGCGAACTCTGACCACCTCCTTCATAGCCACAAAGATGAGCTTCACAGGCAGAAAGCTAACACACTTGTAGAAGAGGTTCATGGGGCAGAAGAATATCAAATACCTGGAACAAAACCACAAGGAGCTTAAGGACCCATTTGCTTACCTTGACCTGGGATTTATAGAGAAGATAAAGAGTACTGTGTAGTTAGCCTAAATTAAGTCTCTGAGAAGGAAGTGCTGGTTCTGTCACGTAAAAGCACCCAAAATGAAAATGTCCCCAGATCTTCAGTGTGTGCCACCCTTCTGCTGTGTGGTGTCAGTGCAGCACATGCTGCTTTTGCAGCTTGGCCACAGTTCAGCTGTGGCAGCTATGAATAGAATTGTCCTGCAGCGGGGTTGGCTCCCACTCATATTACCAACACACTAGACAGCTGGTCAGAGAAACTGCAAACTATATCTAGAAATACAAAAGACTCAGACTGCTTCATTGCACCCCTGCTTTCCCCAGTGAATCCAAACAAGACAATATATTTGTGTCCCATGAACAGAATACCCCCCGTCATGCAGGGAGGTCCTGCACGCAGCCAGCAGCGTCACGTGCTCGGTAGCTGAGGGGAACACTCACCAGACTGCTGTGGCCAAGATGACACTGGAGTTGTTACTGAAGTAGTGAATAGGTGACTCTCCGAGGAGCAGATCAGCGAGGATGTAACTTCCAAAGCAGTGGAGCATTGCACAAAGCCAGGAGGCAAAAGGACTCTTGCGAGACATCTCCACGGCTCCTGTGAGTAAAGTCTAAGTGAGAAGACACATTCACCAAAGACCTAAGAAAGACACTTGCTTTCAATGTGCTCCAACAGAAAATAAGTCAAAGAAAAGTGCTTGTAAAATAAAATGCCAGAAACGCGCTTTCTGCAGAGCCTAAACAACTATCAGGTATAGTCGAGACACGGTACGTGCTCACAACCTGCAGGCCCCCACAAGGTTTCATATGAATGGAGTCATTAGAATTTTATCTTCCACATTTGCTGTTACCTACTGCAGTCAGAAAGAACCAGTTTTTCCTCGAAATCAATGCTTTTTTTTGCAGTCTTAAAACAAAATGCATACTAGTACCATTCTCTCCATTGCTTCAACCTAGGTGCCCTCTAGAATTCATGAGCAATCTGTTCAGCTCTTTCATTCATAAGATAACCTGTAAAAATAGAACAGTAATTCTTAATCTTTATATGAAGGAAGGGGATTTGAGGATTCGTCACTGCTACTGTGCTGGTATGCAAATAGCCTCCAACTTCAAGAAATACAACTAGGCATTTAAACGGTGTTACCTCCTATTGCCTGGGGGTTTTGTTTGCTGTTTGATTCCGCTCTCATTCTCACCCCCTGCTGTGCTTCTTGGAGGAAGTTTCACAAGAACATCGGTTCCGTAAGATTGTTTCATCACCTTAGACTGACACCAGAGTCCTTTGTGCAGCGTTTCAGATACCAAACTCTGTTTGCTACGCCAGTAACAGGCAGTTAAAGAATACCAAAATGTTACATCCACATTACTGACAGCCATCCACCTTAAACAGCAGTAAGTGAACTAACACTAGGACTGCTGATAGCCTTCCATCCCCACCGACATCTGAACCGGCTGAAGGGACAGTGGAAGCAAGACAGCCGCAGCAGCCATGATATGAAGCTCATCCATAGGGATCCAAAGGTTAGCTTGAGGAGGAAAATTCATGACATTTTTCTTTGGCTCCATTAAGCTGCGCTGTCTTCCAAGGAGGAAAGGGGATGTTACCACCCTGACCCTCATCTACCACACAGGATCCAGGCGAGAAGCGCAGCGCAGCCTTATACAGTCCGAGGGGATTATGGGCTGACATGTTTGGAAGAGAAAATACCTTCACAGGGGTTGGCTGTTACTGCTCGGCTCAGGACTTAATGCTGGAAGACAGCTGTAAGGGATCAGGCCTCAAAAACCCGGCACTCATGTTTACAGGGAGCTGAAATAGAACAGTATGCTGCTGCTTGTACAACATAGAAATCTGACAACTGGGGGACTCCAAAACATGGCAAAGGGGATGCTTCTTCCTCATCCAGTGGGCAGTTACACTGAAACCGATCAAAACGGAGCATGAAGAGCACACACGCTGTGTAAACGCAGCGGGGAAGGCAGCGTTCTGCGGGGACCGAGGCACAGTCAGACGGTGACAGCAGAGCTGGCGACAGCCGGGACGCGCTCCATCCTTCCGTACCGAGCGGGCGCAGAGAACCCGCGGCACGCGGTCCCCGGGGGCTGCGAGCAGCTGACAGCGAGCGCCGGTCCCAGCGGCGACAGACAGGGAATACAAGCGGAAGGTTCAACCCGCGGCCTCTCTATATAAATAGGAGAGTGCGGCCACAGAAATAGAACGGGCGACAACTGGAGAGAAACGGAACGCCGAGCGCGGGCAGCGTAGCAGCGACGGCACTTCGGCACAAAGCGATCACGCCAGGCGGTCAGAACCCAACCTTGGAGTGAAGGCGCGGTTGTGTCAGCTCCGAGGGATCCCCCCACTCCCGAGCCCCGGCTCTCGGCGGTGCCCGCGCCCCGCAGCGTTCGGCCCGCACTGACCTGGCTCGTACTTGAGGTAGAGGATGGACACGATGAAGTAGGCCGCGTCGAAGAGCGGGAAGACGGGCACCGTGGCGAAGGCGGCCGCCAGCTCACCCAGCTGCAGGGCCCCGGGCAGCTCCATGGTGCCCCGGGAACGCTCCGCGCCGCTGTCCCCGCTCCCCGCTCTCCGCTCCCCACCTCCGCACGGCCGCCCCGCCCCGAGGGCTGTCCCGGGGCGCGGCCTCGCTCCTAACGGGCGGCCCTGGGCTCCGGGCAGCGGCCCCTCGAGGCGCTGTGCTCCCTATTCGCGTGGTTCCCCGCCGCGCCGGGCGTTGTGCAGCCGCTGTCAGAGCGCGGAGCCGCTGTCCCAATACCGGTGCCGGTGCTTCGGGGGCGGCGATGGGAGGTGCGCGTCTGGACCGCGCATGCGCCGCGACCGCGGGCTGAGCCCGCCCCTTCCGCTTCCGGCGCCGGGACCGCCGCCATGCTGGGGGACCTGCTGCTCTGCGGGTAGCGGGGCCGGGCTCGGGGCGCGGGGAGGGCCGCTGGGGCCCGACCGCACCTGACGCTCCTCCTCTGTCTCTCCTCAGGACGCTGCTGGTGAACGCCGGCGCCGTGCTGAACTTCAGGCTGTGAGCGGGGGCCGGGTTGGGGTAGGGACGTGGGAGCCCCGGGCCTGGCGCTGCGGGCCGGCTCCGGGCACGGCGCTGCGCGTGGTAACGGCCTCTGCTCTTCCCGCAGGAGGAGGAGAGACACGGAAGGCTTCGGCGAGGGGGCGAGGGAGCCCACCACCGGTAACAGCTCGCCGGGGGGGGCGGCCGCGAGGAGCGGCGTCGCGGCGGTTCCTAGGCGGGCGGGCGGGGCCGCGGGGGATGCACTGCGCCGCGCTCCGCAGTGACCGCTCCGTGCCACGCGTTGGGTGCGTGGCCACTGCTCGTGGCAGGGATCAGACGAGTGAAGCGCACAGCGTCTTTGCCCAACATTTAAATTCCTGTTATTTTGTTCTTTGACTTTTTTTATATGTTTATATTCCTCACATTTCTCAGGTAGTGCTGAAATGCGACTTGGTGCTGCATTGGGTATTTTTGACATCTAAGATTTCTCCTCTTGGCTTTTAGGTGACAATATCAGAGAGTTCTTGCTGAGTCTTAGATATTTCCGAATCTTCATTGCCTTGTGGAATGTCTTCATGATGTTCTGCATGATTGTGTAAGTAGAGCCGTGCAGCATCCTGGCATTTGTTCGTCTGAAGCCACATAATGTTGATTTTTTCTTGTAAGTGTATTTCTTTTCTGATCTCTCTCCCAGTTTCTCCCACTCTGCTGTTCCATAATTAGGCTCTCATTTTGCTCATCTGCTTTGATCTTCCAAAAGATAGTGGCTGACCTCATTTTTTGCCAGTGTGGGCACCGTTAGTGCATGAGAACCTCTCTGACAATGTGACGTAATTTGACTCAGCACTTGTAAACACAACACAGTGTAAACTTTAGGATGATTTTCATTTGGGGAAGGGAGGGAAATAATGCCGTGTAATAAAATGGAATCAGCCATGACAATAGGCTCTGGAAACTCGGGATTGCAGTTCTGATAGGCAGACTAGCAAAATACCTGTTTTCTTTTCACTGCTGTAGCCCTGCGGTCTGATGTATGGCAGAGCAAAACCGATCACAGCAGTGCGCCAGCGCTCTGAGCTGCAGTGGCGCTGGCACGACTGTTACACTGTAGCTCTCTCACCTGCTCTCTTTCTGTTGCGTCCACCAGGTTATTTGGATCTTGAAAGTCATCCACAAACATGTCTGGTAACTTGGAAGAGACTTTTGGCTGCAAACGTAACTTTTCTACCAAGTAAAAGATTATAATGCTTTCAAAATACGGCCCTGGGATTGTGGCGGGTTCTTCGGTGCGAGCTCCTAACGCGCCCCAGGGACAGCACACAGCCATCCTCCGCAGCCAGCTGTGTAACGCTGCGGGTGTGCGGGGCTGCGTGCTGCTGGGCAGGGAGCCTTCCAGCCCCTGAGCCAAAAGCTTCAAAGTAAAATTATTTCAACTTCACTGGGAGGAAACAAACAAACAAACAAAAAAAACTTTAAATTGTTTTGCTCAACTCAGCATTCGGTGCCTGGTGTGCAGCGGAGGATTGCAGCTGACTGAAAGCCACAGCCGTACGGCTCTGCGTTGCTGGTCACTCCCAACTCCTGCTGCGTCTCTGGCATCCCTGCGCTGTGGGTCACCTGGAAGTCGCAGGTGATGGTTATTTTTGTGAAGCTGAGTGAAGTATTGGCGTAACTTGGAAAAAGAAGTCGTTTTTTTCCTCGCTATTCCATTTGTCTTTGGGGGATGTAGATAAGGGCGTCTCAAAAAAGGATTCTCGCTTTCTCACCTTTTTTTTTTTTTCCCCAACAAATTCGTTTTTACAAATTTCAAAGAGAAGGGTTTTTTTTTTTTTTTTCCTGAGCAATATGTAAGGGACTTTGAATAGAAAAATACCTGTAATCCGCTCCTGAGGAACAGTTTTGGAATCATTTTGGATTTGGTTGAATAAAAAAGTTCTATTTAAGGGTAAAAGTACATTTGATGTTGTGTTCATTGTGGTACAGGAGAAATTAATTCAGTACTGTTTTTTTTTTTTTTGAGAAATTTTAACTAGTCTTGTAACTGTTTCTGGCTTTTTGTGGTATTTTTTAAAATATTAAATGAGTGTTCTTGGCTGGTAACCTTCCCCAGTAATGAACAGAGAAGAATATATGGATAAAAGAATCCTTCGAATACAGTTTGTACTGCACAGAAGTACTTAGGACCCTTTAAATTTAACCTTACTTCACACCTTATGTGTAATTTCTGTGTTCTTTATTTTAACCTCTTTCTATTATTATTTTCTATGAGCAGTAAGTGCAGAGTGCCACTTTGTTGCGGCACCTGAGCAGCACGCGGTGCTGTGTAACGCGTCCCCCTCTGCAGCTCTGGGTTTGGGCTCTTATTCCGAACGTGGGAGCAGCGCGGGGCGGGCGGTGTTCGGGCTGTGCTAAAGGAACGCGGACGTTCTTCAGGACGCGTCTGACTTTTCACAGCCCGGACCACGGCGTTCCCGTCCCGCAAGCCGAAAGGAACGGCCTCAAACCAGAGACTGCGCGCTGCGAACAGCCGAGGAGCGGCCGCGTGAAGAGATGCGGGGCGCGATCCCGCGGCACCGAGGGGTTTCTGTGCTCATTTAAGACGGGGACAGAGCTGCGCTCCCTTTCCCCTGCCCCGGCCTCACGCGGGCAGCGGGGGCTCAGCCCCTTCCCGGCCGTCTCCGCCCGCCCGCAGATCGCTCCGGGCTCCCGGACGCCGCGCGGCCGTCGGACGCTCCCCCGATAAAGCTCCGTTCGCCTCGGAGCCGCCTCGCGCCGCCAACGTGGGAAGCGGGGCCTCTCCCACCGCTCCCCTCGGGCTTCAACCGCGGCTCCGGGGCCGCCCGCCGCCGCGCTCCCTCAGCCCCGCGGGTGACCCCGCACCTCCGCGCGCGACACAACGCCTCACGGCGCACGCGCGCCGCCACGGCCACCTGCGCACGCGCGGCCTCCCCCCCGCCCGTCTCGGCGCCCGCTGCGCACGCGCTCTCCGGGCCCGCCGGTGCGTGCGGCGGGACGTCAGGGGCGCGCCGTGCGTAACGGCGTCGGGCGTGTCCCATGGTGCCCTGCGCGGGGCTGGCTCCTGCCCACAGTTGAGTTCGGCCCCGAGCGGAGCAGTCGGGCCTGGCCCGGTCGCGCCGCCGCGGTTCCTCCGCGCCCCGCTCCGAGCGCCGCCGCCCCCGCTCCGCGGGGAGCGAACATGCGACTCCGGCTCC
>NC_034435.1:4359968-4504452 GCF_002078875.1 Numida meleagris
GCTCTGGGCCGGGCTGCGGAGCCTCGCGGGGCGCACACCTGTTCCGCGGCCCCTCCGCCGCCGCCGACGGTGGGCCCGGGGCTGCCCCCGCGTTCTGGGGGCGCCCGGAGGGCTTCGAAGGTGGATCCGGGGCGCGGGAGCGGCTCCAGCAGCGGGCAGCCTCGGTCTTCGCTTTTATCCTTCCCTGCAGAGCGCTAATGAGCTTATCTGCTCCTTCTGGGATGTAGAGTAAGCGCGGGAGTCGACGTAGATTTTACCAGTAAGTGGTCCTCGTGTATAAGTTGCAGTTATCCAAAGTGCTATTTACTCCTTTTAAGGTTTTTTGGCCTATTAAAGCAGCTCTTTGCATCAGTGTTTATTATGGTAAGAGGACTGCGGGGTCTGCAGTCTGTCAGATTTCTTCAATCTTAGATCAACATTTGTCACGGCAGCGCGCAGAGGTGCGCTGGTCCCGGCCATCTGCAGTCTGTCGCGGGGCAGCTGGGGTGAGTCAGGCTGCAGCGTGGTGTGCTGCGCCAGGAGCGTGTGAGATGAGCTTTGGGTTCCATCGGAGCCCTGCCTGCTTCTCTCTGAGCAAATCTCCCCCACAGCAGACGGGTGTTACGTTCTCAGAGTAGCTGATGAAGTTATTGCCATTTGGAAGCATCCTGGAGCGCCATGCAAGCGACGAGAAAACTGAAAGAAAAACCACCCTGACCTGTAACTTCTGTAATAACCTGCTGTGATATGCCTTTGTCATGAGCTGCAGTATTACCAGTTTGAGTAACAGTAATGAATTATAATGGTTATGGTGGGCTTTCAAATCTCAAAATTGTTGGCAGTTTGCAGTCCTTTGACATTGAAACATTACTTCATAGGTTCTGTTTGCTCTGGGCCCTCTTCTTGTGGCCGCAGATTTTTCGTTTTCCCTTACAGTGAGCGTCAACCCAGTTAAATACAATTCTCATAGAGCTATGGTTTCCTGTAACTTCAGACCTGCTGACACTGGTTGCCCTGCTTCTGGTGTTAACTTTCTAAAACATTGTAGCCACATAGAGTTGAGCTAGGAGCTATGTTTTGTGAGGAACACGCTTTCTCCATATGCCAGTGCTAGGTTGTGCTGTGACAGTGCTGCGGTGCAGGGGTGGTGTGGGGCAGGAGGCGGCAGGCTGCTCTCTGCAGGGGGAGGTCTGAGCATCAGGCAGCGCTCTGCTGGGCCTCCAGCAGGTCAGCAGCCCCATAAGCTTAGCAGCAATGTATGTTAAATTATAATTCTACATACTTGATACTTATCCAGGGCAATAATTAGCGGTGGAAAAATCAGCCCATTGTTCAGAAATGCCTGTAGGCAGGGGGCTGTCTTCCATTTTAACCTCTTCTTCGAATGAGAGCAGAAGTGGTGGAGTTGAGGTTCATCATACAGGCTTGGACTTTTTTTTTCCAACGCGCAGTAAACAATAGATGCACAGACAGATCAGTCCGTCGCACCGTTTTTGTGAAGGGAAGAAAAACTTGAATTTTGAGCACCCTTAAACACAAATTGTGGCTTAAATCTGACTTGATCTCCAGTGTAGAAGTACAAGAAGCCGTTCTGTTGTCTTCCCACAGGAAGCAGTCCTGCAGCTCTCAGCTCTTCTTGGTGCTCAGGGAAAGTTGTGGCTACTTTCTTCTGGCTTCTAGAGTCTTTTCTTGAAAGAAGTGGTTGCATTCAATCTTAGAGTATTCATTATTGTGATTGACTTCCTTGTTTACCAAGAAAGAAGCTTTGAGGCCTGGATTTCTTTTGGACTTCTTGATGTAGTTGTTGGTGTGAGTACACGCGTGTTTCTGGAGAGGAGGAAAGGTGAAAACCGCACCAAAATTGCCAAGCGTGCGGCAAAGGGATCTGTTCGGTGAGGCTGAGGAGGGGGATGTGGTTCTCGCTGCGCTTTGCTCTGGGGTGCTGTTAACTTCAGCTTTGCTGATATCTTCCCCAGCACAACCCTCTTCACCCATGTGGATATTCATTCCAGCGGGCCTGTGGAGGTCTTTTTGGTATGCACAAACCTTGGATCAGTCTGAGGTCCTGTCAGAGAAAATCCCTACCTGCGGTGAGTTTAACAAGATCATCTCTTCCCTGGGCTGCTGGAACCCAGGTGCTTTCAGAAGCTGTTTTCTGTTCTGATTGTCCATCCCTGTTTAACTGCTGCCTAAAGCTGCGCTGACTCCAGAGTGTCAGTTACTTTGTACATGCGCATTTAGCACTTGAGACCACTTCTAGTAATTGCTGCAGAATGTGTTTATAGCTTATTTTCACACACTTAGTTCGCAATTTATATGAGTAACCTCTATTTCAAAGGAGACCTATAAGAAATAAGCTATTTTTAAAAAACTTGCATCATCTTGGAAGCCACCCGGGATGTCTGGTGTTACGTCTCCATTTATTCAGCCTTTTCCCCTTGAAAAAACATATGGGCAAACTACTTCTGCTTCATGACTTACACCCCACGTATCAGCATGGGGCCAGGGGGAACGAGCCCAGCCTTGTATCGGAGCGGGGAGCTGGGTGCTGTCCCCCACAGCAGCGGGCGGTGTGATGCTCCTGCAGGGAAATCCTCCTCCTGGGAGCACTGTGGGGACACCGCAGCTGGAGAAGCGTCCGGCGGCCTCTTGTAGCTGCATGGGCTCCTACAGGAGCGGGGTTCCTGGTTCTGGTTCTGGAGAAAAGCAGCGCTTTTCTCTTCGGGTTCGCTGTGCTGAGAAAGCAGCTGTTGTGCCGAGCAGAACCGCTCTGCCGGGTGAAGGCGCGCTCCGTCCCCATCAGGGAGCTCATTGCCTGGTGGCAGGAATGGCACGAGCTGTTCGCTTTTGCTCTGTGGGAGAGGCTGTTGCTTCCAGCTGGCTGTTAGAACTGTGCTCGCAATTAAATGGGTCCTCATCCTGAATATGTAGCAACCTTTCTAATTTTGAATATTAGACAATAATTTATTTGCCATTAATAGCGCTCTGAGATGTGAGCCCAGCTCTGGTTCGAGGTCACCGCCCGTCGGATGCTGGTGTGTGGGTCGGGCTGTGTGGGTCAGGCTGGCTCGGAGCAGGCTGCCGTGAGCACCGCGCTGCATGGTTTTGCTGCTCAGCCTTTGGGAGAGGCCTGCGGTCCAAAACATTAAAGATAAATTGGTCTGTGCGCTGCATTACGTTACGCAGAGCGCTGGGTGACCTCCCAGTCGCATGGTTAGTGGTGCTGCCATGGCTGTTTTCTGGGTTGGTTGCTTTACCAAAGTCTAGGCACAAAGCGTCAGTGAGATCTGCTTTCTAGAGCTGATGTTAAAAGGAAGGCGAGCTTGTTCCGGGAGACAGCGCCAGACACAGCTCTAATAATATCAATGCTGGGGGTGAAGGAAGGCAGCGCTTCACTTTGGGAGGGTCTTGGTAATTTCTGGAGATGCAGGGGAGCGCTGTGTGGGCGAAAGTAGACTAGGCATGGCTTTTGCTTCAGCTTTATCCATTTCTGTGAGGCCCTTAATGAGCTTATCAGTTTTGAGGAAGCTGTGGTGTGCAAAGAGGATGAAACCTGCTGTACCTCTCACCGTTTTTTGCCTGTTTCTTTAGTGTTTCAAGCGACTCCCAACCTCGTTCTGTGCCTGGGCAGCTGATTGCTTCAGGTGTGTGGGGAAACATGCAGGTGGCTGTGGCATTTCCTAGCCTGGAGTCCCGGCTGCCGGGGGAGGTCTGGTGGCTGCAGGAGGGAGTCCCGCTGCACTCGCTCTCTTCTGCTTTTTAATGCTCTGTGTTGTCAGCAGCTGAGTTGGTTTGAATTCACTGGTTTAAGGGTGGTGAAGCTGCTGGTTTCTTGGCCTCTCTCTCCAATCTTACTGTTTATCTCTTTCCAAAACAGCTTGCAAACTAATTAGTAGTTTTCGCTTGCTGGATGCGCTGTGTCAGTGCCCGCGATGCTCACACAGATGCTGGCTTTAACTGCTCCGAGGTAGCACTCTCCTGGCTGGTCCCGGGCGGTTTGTTGCTGGTGGCAGTGCTGCCTGTTACTCCCTGAGAGGTTTGTGCTGGGGGCTCTGCACTGTGCCCCTTGCAGCAGTGAGACTTAGTGTCACCGAATTCGGGGCCGCAAAGGCAGAATCTGAGCAGAACAGAAGTAGCAAGGAGTTTGAGTAGAGAGGCTGCCAAATTACCTTTCTGTTGCTAATTCCTTGGCGCTGCGCAGGTTGCAGAGGCGATGGCAGTAGTCATTTGCTTTTAAGCTGTAATTTGAGTGTTGGTTTCGGCAGCGGTGACACGTTAAGTAATGCCCACTCCTTATTCCTGCTACGTGCATCCCTTCTGTGTGTGCTGCTGCAGCTGAATGCAGAATCTGAGCTGAGGAATCCGTCGGGGTTTAAAAATGGCAAAATAGTTTTTCCTGGCGGTTTTTGGTCTCGCTCAGCTACCTGATGCAATGTCTGGTGCGTTGCGAGGAGCGGTGCCGCAGGTGTGGCAGCACGGGTGGGTACTGAAGCACTTAAATAGGGACCGAGACTAAAAAGCAGAGAGCCTCTCGCTTCCGTGTGCCTCCCCCTGCCCTAGCCTGGCTGGGGCTGCTGTGGCCTGTGGGAGCTCGCCGTGCTCCCCGTGCTGCTCCAGGTGGCTGCGGAGCCTTACGGTCACGTTTCGTTTCCCAGCCCTCGCTGGTGCTGCAGCACGGTGCCGGGACGCGGGGAAGGAAGCGTGGGGAGGGCAATAACTGCTGTAACACTTTGACCTCTTGTAACCGTGAAGTGGTTGACTGAAGGGAAGAATCAAGTTGTAGGTAGAATCGCCATCTAGAATCATTTCTTCCAGTCGCCACGGGGCACGGTGTGGGAAGAGCAGCTGCTACACGGGGTGCTGTCCGTCCACGTGCGGTGGGTGCGCTCCCAGCGCCCGGCGCTGAGCAGCCAGTGCTGCCGCTGAGGGCAGCTGGAGCCTGCAGCGCTGTGCCCAGGAGCCTGGCCATGCGGAGTGCGGGGTGCGCTGCTGGAGGTGGGAGGGCCACGTTTGCTGCCACACGCTCCCGAGTGGGGGGAGCCCCAACTTGTGTTGCATAAGAGATGAAGACCCTCAGCTTAGCGTGTGTTTCAGAAGCACAGGCCTAGGATAGCAGCCGGGTTTGCCGGCTGTTACTATTCTGTACGCCGAGCTGAGGGTGAGCCTGCTTTAGGGCTCCGCTGTGGGCTGCTGCATCTCTCCAGCTTCTGGTACAGAGCAGTGCCACAGCTGCTGCCCCTGAGCAGAGCAGAGCATTGCCAGAGCGTGTCCTGCACGGCTCCGGGGAGCACCCGGCCCTCGGGGAGCTCTGCTCTTGCCCAGGGCCCTTTTCTTTTTTTTCTTTCAGGAGCCATACGTGCCAGGGTAGAAAGAGAAGGAATTACTTCTGCCTACTGGGGAAATTTGATACTAATTAAGAAGCGTTTCTTTTAAGCCGTAGATACTCCAGTATGTTACATTTGGAGTTAAAAACAAATTTAAATATAATACTAAAAAAAAAAAGCAACACACAGATGTCTGTTTTCACTGATAATGCTTCGCTGCGACCCTGTGTGGCCCATGCTGTGCTCGGCGATAACTTCAAGTAAGCTTTCCCTGGTCAGTGTAACACGTGGCGTGCTGTGACCCCACGGGCACTTCATCTTTAGGGAAATATTTAAGGTAAAGGCAGGTATATCACATTCACTTCGATGTAATTAATTGCAGGTTTGTTTATTCAGCGTTCTAACAGCTAAATTACTCTTTCTGCGGGTCATTCGTGCTTTCAGTGTTTGGAACAATATGGCAGTGCTAACAAACTGCTTTAATCTGAGGTGCAGTCTGCTGGACGTGGCGGCGTGCCGGTGTTTTCTGGGCCATGGCTCTGGCGGGGCTGCGCTGCTTGCTTCGCTCCGGTTGCTGATATCGAAGTGTTCGGTTTTCAGAGTGCCCGGACAGTTGGCCATGGAAATCTCCGTTGAGGGAACGACTGGAAGTCAAATGGAGCGACCTGTGTTTTGCTGAACCACGTGCTTTTTGTGACGTGGCTGTTAGGGAGGAGAGGAATCCTATGTCCGACTCTGTCGGCAGCACTCAGTGACGGTCCCAGCTCGGTGTATTTTGAATCGTTGTGCTGCGAAGATGATTGTGCAGAGGTGGCAGTCTTGTCTGAGAGTGACAGCCAGCGCTTTGCTGCAGCTTCTTTGGAGCATATTTTCACGATGCTCGCTCCTAGGCCAACTCTGTGTGATCATCCTGCAGACCCGGGCCTGTTGTTTGGGAGCACAGCTCTTGTGCTGGCGGAGGAGCAGCAGCTCCGTGCAGGTGGCACTGCACCTTCACAGCTTCCTGAAGCAAACGCTGCAGCGCACCCAGCACGCAGCGCGTGGCTCCAGGTGAGGCTGCTCCTGCAGCCAGCAAGGGGAGGCTGTGCTGGGAGCTGGGAGGTTGGCTGTGGTGTTCTACCTAGAATTCAGTGAGCAGTAATTCTGGGATAAATTGATAGTGGTTTTTTTTTTTGGTTTCTCCATTAGAGCTCTCTCTAATACACGCTGACGTAAATACTGTATTAGTAATTGCTGATGAAAGGGTAATGAATTATTTCTCTACCAACTTGGCTTTTAAAACCTTCCCCATTTGTAACGGTACTCTTCCCGGGTTTGTGAACACGTGTGCCACATTTACCCTCTTGTGAGCTGTCACGCAGGCGTGTTGCACTTCTGTCAAATGAACCGGTGAGTTCCGTGGTGCCGCGTGCTCAGCAGGCTCTGCTGCATCCTCCCTTGTCCTTGAAGGAATCAGTTGAGAAACTTCTGTGGCATTTTGAATAAAATGGTTCTGCTGCCTTTAAAAATACTTGGGTGTGGTGGTGGAGGATGTCTTTATTTTTGTGAGTGAACGTTCTGTATTGTAGCGATGTTAGCAGGGCTTTCCTCACTTACATCCAGGCGTAAGCTGCCCTGTGCTGAGGGCTCTAGGCAGCAGGGATTTCATGAGATGAATAGCAAAGAATTTCAGGCAGCTCTCGACCCTTTGAGCCATTCTCATCAAGTCCCAAAATGCGTGTTGTGGAATTCTCAGTCTCCACCGATTCTCTGCAGCGCGTTACAGTGAAGCAGGTGGCTGCAGAGTGTGTCTGTCCAAGCGATGCCTTGAAGGGCCGTTCTTATCGCCTGGCTTTGCCCTTGCTGGATGGCAGCAGGTAACAGCGCTGCCCGCGTGCTCCCCAGGGCTGCAGGGGGTGGAGGCGTCTGGCTGGGAGAGCAGATCTCTGCTTCCCGTGGGAAGTGCCAGTGCTGCGAGTGAGCGCTGGGTTTCGTAGGGCTTGCGTGTTAGTGATGCGTCCTCTGGGTGTTACTGTGCTGACATCGTCTGCAGGGATTGCACCCTAGTGGGCGCATCACCTTACTTTGTAGGTGTGCAGCTCAGCACTTGACAAGTCTGGGGCTGGTGGACACTACATCGTTCTGCAACCATCGAGTGCCTTCGTAGCTGGCCGTGCTGGGATCTGTGTATTTCCAGGCCACTGTTGAATTTTCCAAGTCCTTTATCACACAGACTGCTTCTTATAGCTACTCGTGTGCCTCTCTCTGGGAAGCCAGAACTGACGAGGACTAGTTTGAGTTGGCTGATGGATGGCAGGGAGTGCAGGTGTTCCAGCATCTCCACGGCCGTGTTCAGTGCCCGATCCCAGCTGTGCATCGCGGGGACGCGGCGCTGGGAGCGATGCCTGGAGGCGGTGTGGCCCATTGCCTGTGCAGTAACAGCACCGATGTAAAACATTCCTTCCAGATCGGTCTGGTCTGTGCTTAAACCCCGGTGGTGTCTGCAGAAGCTGTTTGAGGCCTTGTTTGAGTGTGCTGGTAGAGTTCTGGTTATTCCTAGTATGTAATCAGTATTTGTCTTGGGGCAAATCAGGTCAGCGAGCGTGAAAACAATTGATCACAGTTTTCTTTATGATGTCTGCGATGCAGAGAAATGCGTTCTTTGAGCTTTGTCATCTCCTCCCTGCTTTTTCCAATGCGGTATGAACTGAGCACTGTCTCTTTTTTTTTGTTGACCGTGTTCTCAACACCTCTTATCACCGCTGTCCTCTGAACTCCTCTTTGTGTACATTCTTGAACTGCAGTGCCTCGAGATGAACGTGCACTTCCAGCCGAATTTGATTCCTATTCCATTCCTTATTGGAGTGGGTGAGTGAAGAACAGGACTAAACACGGTGCTTGCAGAACGCCGTGGTACCGCACTGAGACGGCCGTGCCGCTGTGCCGTGCTGTGCTGTGCCGTGCCGTGCTGTGCTGTGCCCCTGCAGTCTGCGTGGTGTGTGTGCCTCTGGGTGAGCGGCTCGTGGCCGCCCTGCGCTTCTGGGCTTTCCAAATGACTCCACAAATTTGTTCCCCTAAAAAAGTTCTGCTCCGCTTCCTGGTCTGGAGGTGTGGGGTGGGTGGGTTTCCTGCTGGTGGTTTGTTTTGGTGAGGAGAGGGGAAGAAGTTAGGGGAGCGTGTGTGTTGTGCTGCAGCCAGTCAGCACGCCTCGTGTCCAGCGGGGCAGGGACGGGGTGTGATTCTTGTGATGTTGTGTGCGGACTGCAGAGCGAGTGCTGAAGTCGGTAGACAATTAATCCTGTTTGTAGTAATAAGAATGCTGTCTGATTATTGGTTAATAAGCACGAGTAGAGCAGAGTGCTACAGTGTTGACTTTGCTTGGTTGCCTTGGTCAGCCAACCTCACCTCCCTTGGTGAGATGACTTCTCTCCTGAGCCTCTGCTGTTCTGCGAGCTGGTTGCGGTTTGGGTGTGAGCCTTGTCTTCACAATCATTCTGCTGCTCACCCCTTGCCATCCAAACCAGTGGGCTCTCACCGGCAGCTGCCATGCTGCAGCGCTGCGCCGTGCTGCTGTGCTGGAGTCCTGGCAGCTCGCCTGCCCCTCTGCTGCTTTCAGTGCAGGGCCGAGCTCTTCCTCTGGCACACTGCTCTGGCTCTCCTGGCTGTTCTGATCTCCCTGCACCTTACGTGTGTGCATCCTGCCACAGGGGATCAGGGCTGAGCTGTTGTGTTGCTCACATGGAGCGTTCTGTTCCGGGCCTGGCGATGCTCGCCGCGCGCTGCTCTGCTGCGGTCCAACCTAACTCCCGTTTGATCCTGGCCTTGTGAAGCGTGTGCAGGAAGGATCTGGGTGATGTTACCTGACTGTTAAATGAAAGCCAAGCGCAAGTAAAACGTATGCAGCCTGTTTGAACTTTTTCAGTTCGATGTGGCAATTTTAAAGCCAGGGTAAGGGGGAGTGCCACACAGAGCCACGCAGTGCTCCTTTCTGCTGCTGTTCTGCAGCACAGATTTCTCATCAGTTGTCCAAGTGTGGGCTCCCAGTGAATTTCTCTGTTGTAGAAGACTCTCTCAGGGGATGTCTTCAACCCAAAAATGTATAAAGCATCTATTCCTCCATTTTTAAGGATCTCCTTTGCTAAATACTCTAGGTGAGCTCTCCTCCACGTTTAACAGTGTCTGTCGTATACCAGGGAATACTTGAATTCCATTTAGCAAACTGACTTTCAAACATTTTCAGAAATTCTGAACAGAGTCGTGCACGGTCATCTCTGGTATGTCACTTCTGTGAACAGCATCTCGCGTTCCCTGCCTTTAGATGGCATCGTGTCACACACTGGGGGCAGGGGGAGCTGTTAATAGATGGGCTGCAAGGGAACTGGTCTAAATACCAGCAGATCGTAACCTGAATTCTAACTTCGTGTGTTTGGTCTGTGTCTTTGAATAAACGACGTTACACGTTGCTGTTCGTGCATCCAACGAGTCCCTATATGAAGAGTTAAATAAACACTATCCTGCTCTATTTCCATTGCAGCATTTAAATAAAGCCTATGACCAGCAGCTTTTCTCTTCTTAAGTCTTATTCCACGTTTCAGATTATAATGCAGTGAAATAACTGTTATACAAGTGCAGTGCTGTGGGCAAGGCTTGGTATGGATCAGAGAGCGCCGTCTGGGATCGGAACTGGTGCTCGGACGCAAGCGAATTGCTGGAGCGCTCTGGGGAGAAGCGGGGGGTGTGTGGCCGTCCCTGCTGCCCCTGCTGTGGCAGCTCCCAGTGAGGAGCTTCATTCTTCCCTTCGGCTGTTTGAAGCTTTCCACGGTGCAGAAACCCATGCTTTTGTGTGAGGCTGCAGTGAAAGCATCTACTGCTTAACTTGGAAAAGATGTGAGATAGCAGTAGTGAGCTCCAGCGTACGGCTGGGCGACATAAGGAGACTTGCATGGAATAAATAAGATTTGTTTTCCGTGACTGTCATTAGGGTTGCCTGGAAAGGATTACTGGGGATGACTCAAAGCAGATGTTCTCCAGTAAACTTTCGAGTGAATTAGCCCGGGCCAGTCAGCCTTCACAACACGGGAGCAGCATGGGGTCATTTGAAATGCAGCGTGAATTATTCTTAGTTGTTTGCTGCGGGGTCCTGAGTGCGGGGTCCTGGGATTGCTTTGTGTTGGGGCAGCAGCAGTGGGTTGCAGCCTGAGCAGACAAAGGCAAACAGAAACGAAAGCGCTGTGCGAGTTGGAGGCACCGAGTTGTGCAACTGCTCCGTTACACGGAATCTGGAGGGAGATTGCCAAACTCCCCCTCCACTGTGCTCTGTTACTTTGCCTGTCTGCTGTGTAGCCAGTTAGCATTTTTAATAGCTGTGTGCATGAATAAATGCTCCTGCTGCTGCTCAGACTAGGATGATGTCCTGATAGGTTTGGTAACTTCGTACTCCTGTCAGTTGTGTGACAGTATATGAATTTTATGAAGCCAGTAACTGATGCTTTAAGGTGAAGGCCCTGCTGTGCAGTGCCAGTGTGCTGCTGTTACCGACACAGATGCCTTCATCTTGAGAAGATGGTACTTGAGGCCTTCGGGAGCTTTTGGAGGCCTTGTTTTCATCATCGTGCTCACTATACCAAGAGAGATTTCCTGCTCTGTTATTTTGCAATGGGTAAACGTGCTTTTTACGATAAATTTCTTCTTGCACCAGTTTGGGTGAAGCACTCCAGAATAACGGCCCCAGACTCCTGGGGGAGGATGGAAGCTGCTGAGCCGTCTGCTTTTCCTTGCTGAGAGAGAGCCAGGCTTCCCTGAAGGTCAGAACACAAGGGAGCGAGAGGAGCGACCTGCAGGGTGTGAGTGCTGCCGCTCCTTGCAGCGGGCGCTTCAGCACGACGGCGTTGTCAGTCAGTTCCAAATGTGTGAAGAATCCAAACTGGGCGTCCTGTGCTGCCCCGGCGCGGAGCCATCGGCACAGGCAGCGGCTTCGGCTGCCTTAATTGCTGTCATGTGCCCGTCAAAGGAGGGGATGAAGCAGCGTCCATCAGACCTGGGGTAGAAGCTGGGCTCTGGTTGCTGATGCAGCCATTGGGCACAACCATTTACGGGTATCTTGGTGTTCTAAAACAAAGGTGAAGCAGTTACTGGAAATTCCCTGACCAGTTTCATCTTTCTGTAGGTGTGTGTATATGAGCATATCGCTTTCCCCATCCTGACCTTTTGATAAGATAACAGTCCTTTTTTTGCCATCAGTTTGTCATTTAGGTGATACTGGGGATTACCAGTAGCTGCAGAACTGATTGCACTGATTACTGACACGTTCAATGCACAGAGCCTTCTTGCACCCGTGGAACTCCTAGTCTAAAGCATGTGTTGAGAGAGAGAATATCGTGCTTCGTGAGTCTGAAAATGTTTGGCTGGGAACTCCTGGGGCTGAGCATCAGCTGTTCTGAGTGCTCTGGTGCTGGAAGCTTTGGGGGAGCTGAATGGCGTTATGTATTGTCTTAAATAATCCTTTCTTGGGCACTGAGGGAGTGCAAGGATCCAGTCCTAAAGTCAGTGCCCTGAAATGAAGTACTAAGTGCTAAGATATGGAAACGCGTGCTGCTGCTGCACTAAACCTGAAGCGGAGCTTTCCCAGCCCCAGCTGGGTGGTGGGGCTTCAGATACCTGCAGGGCGGCCAAGCCCAGTGAGGAAAGGGTCGCGGCAAATGGATTCGGCTCTGATCTGAAGCTGGTTTTGCAGCCTGAGTTCCGATCGCTCAGAGCCTACATGGAGTTGAAAAATAGTTGGGATAAAAAATGAGTCAAAATCAGGGAACGTTTCTTTGTTGGCAGCTTTATCCAATGGCTGCCAGCCTCGGGCGGTCGTGCCGAAGCCTGTGACTTAGCAGAAGGGTGGGAGCGGTGCGGGGAAGCTGAGCCCTGCACGCTTGCACTCCTTGAAATGAAGAAGCTGGCGGTGGTGGGAGGGCAGGGCTGCGCTGGTGGGGCTCCGGGATCCCGTGGGATCCCCGCACAGGTTCCTGCTCTGAGATTTTCCGCAGGTGCAGTTCGTGTCCAGTTGAGTCACGATGCAGTTAAGCAATAAATGAGGTTCAGTGATTCAAGTTTTCCTTCGCTTATCATTTAAATCCATCTACGAAGGTGAGTTAGAAATTCCGGTGTTCGGTGCCGTTAATATCAGGTCATGGAAACGTGGATCCGTGCAGTCTGAGTTTTCTCAGAGGACTCATTGAAATCACACGTGTATCTGCAGGTGGTGGGCACCTGCCCCTGCCTGGAACTTACTCACACTGAAGCGTTGCAGTGAAGCCCATGGCAAAGCCTGGTACGGGCTTTGTTCATGTGGGATGGATTTCTGGCGTTCCTCCTCCCTGCCTGACATGTCAGAAGTTCAATTCCAGCACGGCTCGCTCTGGAAGGTGGCTGCTGGGAGCGGGGGCTGGGGCTGGCGTCTGTCTGAGGCCACCTGCTGGGCACACGGCCTGCTTCGCTGCCTTTGTGCTGGGAGTAGCTGGTTCCTTGGTGTAGCTGCAGGAAACTTTGCAAACAGAAGAGACTTGTGCAAACCTAAAGCAGTGCCTGCAGGTGAATTCTGCAGTTCTCATTTCGCTGCTTACTCTTCTGGGTCCGCTTAACGCTTTCGTTTTCATTTAGGCTGTAGGACAAGTAACCAATGCCTTGACTAAGGTCTCAGAACTTTGCTGGTTAGCTCACTGATTTTATTTCTGATATTTCATTTAGTTCTATGTAAGTGTGTGTTTGTTACAGCTCCTTCAGTTTCCAACTAGGTCAGCAAAGTGTCCTTGTCCCTGTTCTGTGAACAGTCAGCTCCCTGAAGCTAGACGGTGTGACAGCAATTTTGTGATTAATGTTTCCAGCAATTATAAAGGGGAAGTTCTTGAATTGCATTTGATAACCAAGACCTGTACCTGAAACATGCAGTGACTTTGTCTTCCTTGTTGCAGATCCATAACATGGTGGCAGTGCTGGAAGTGATCTCCAGCCTGGAGAAATACCCCATTACCAAAGAGGCACTCGAGGTACGTCGCCATCTGAGCATCGCTTCCTTGTGCGAAGGAAGGGCTTTCTCTGCCTGTCTAATTTCCATAAGAGCTTTCTTTGAAACAACAGATTGATTGCAGAAGATTCACAATTAAGATATTATTTTGTCCCTCTCATTCCGCTCCTGACATCTCAGTGTGTACAGTGACTCCCTCTGGGGTCACATCAGTGTGTTGTGCAGCCTGGTTCCCGTTTGTATGAGGCGCCGTTAATTAATCATTATTAATTCTTTGCATTCATTGACATCGCTCTGCTTGCTGAAGTACTGGGCACCTTTTTAGCTGTTTGGTGACCAGGCAACAAAGAATCTGACATAGAAGGAACACAGTCTCTCTGTTTCTATAAAATGAAGGTCTTAGTAAAATCTTTAAACGTAGTTCGGCGTGTCGCAGTGCCTGAGCCTGGCTGTGAGACCAGATGTGTTTGGAGCTGACGTAGCAGCTGGGATGGGAGCTGCAGTCTCTCCGGCCACTCTTAAATAAAGAGCCCAAAGTTCATAAGGCCAAATTATGAAAAGGCTTTCAATCAATCAATATAGAAATCGCTGGTGTTATTTGCTTTTAATTACTTTTTATAACCTCTGGCTGTTTCCCCTGGACTCGGGCAGCGATAGGATGGTTTGAGATGACTTCCAACGCTGTAAGTAATCAGTACGAGACAGGCTGTTAGTAAACACTGAATACAATGCCAGTGCAAATAATTATTGTGAAACATGTGCTATTCGGAAATAATTATTGTGAAATAGTTCTGGTGAGCCTTAGATATTGGCTGAGTGCTCCTGTGGTGCCACGTGGCAGACAAAGTGAATGAAACTCAGAACAACTGAGATTTCAAAGCATTGCAGAGTGGGAAGAGGTGTGCTGTGCCAGCGGCTCGCCTTTGAATTCATAGTGGACCAAAATACTTTGGAAATGCATTTCCAAAATGCATCTCCAGCAAGACCAAGATGACTTTTTTCCACTGGGAGAAGTTGAAACCCATCTAGATTTTTGTCAGCTCCGTTTGTATTTTGATACATGTACCACAGTGTGGTATTTCTCACTGAATCCAGTCTGTTTTCCTTTGAAGTGCTTTTCTAAAGTAATCTGACTTGCAGAACAATTCTTTGCTTTCAAGTATGTTTTGGGAACAATGAAACACTTTGCTTCCTTCCGCTTATGGAACCATGTTGGCACATCCTAGGAAAGCTCGTGTAAGTTGCTCTTTCAAGATAAGGAGTGAAGAGGGAGGAGACAGAGGAGGAGGATGGGACATAAATCACACTTAGTCTGGTCTGTGGAATGGAGATTTGTATTTGCCTGTTCCAGTAACACATGGACAAGATTCTGGATTTTCTACTCTTCCCTCTTTCTGCAGGTCTCGGTTTCATTGTAATACATGCACTTTTTCCACGTTGGATGCTGCAGTTCCCTTCACATCAGAGCTTTCACCTCTGTTCTCAAGATTCTTGTGGATTTAAAAATTCCTTTCTGATGTTCTCACAGCTAATGGCTCTGGTGCTTTAGCCAGGGAAGAAAGAAGGGGTGGCTTAAAACCAACAGTGGGTTCCATGTGGTGTGGCACAGCAGTAGAACAAGAGGGGTTAACCCTTCCCAGAAGGTTAATTTGGCTCTTACATCTTTAGTGTTTTGTACTGGGTATTTCTTAGGGTAAGCATTAAAAAGCAGGAATTCACCTTAAAAGTGGAGTCAGGCTTTTGTTTCGAATGATACCTGTTTGTAAAACAACATTTTTTTTTTCTAGGAAACAAGGCTTGGGAGGCTTATCAATGAGGTGAGGAAGAAGACATCCAATGAGGAACTTGCCAAACGTGCCAAGAAATTGTTACGGAATTGGCAAAAGTTGATAGAACCCGTAACCCCGAATGAGCCAGTGCCAAGAGGGCTGCCGAATCCGCCTGGATCAGCAAATGGTGGAGCTCACAACTGCAAACCAGAAGCGCCCCTTCCTGCCGTGGCTGGGTCAAAACCCATCAGTGAATTAAAGAGCAGGAACGATATACAGAAACTAAATTCTCCAAAACCAGAGAAATTGGGAAATCGGAAAAGGAAGGGTGAACATAGGGATGGGCATCAGGGCCCTCCTCCCCCAAAAGTCTCCAAAGTTAGTCACGAAATATTACAAAACTCTTCACCCCCTCCAACAAACGGAATTGGAGGTAGTCCTGAGAATTTTCCTAGTCCTGTAGATGTAAATTTACACGCAGGGCCCGAAAGCAGCAGGACAGAACTTAGTGAAAATGATAAACACAATAAGATCCCAGTAAATGCTGTAAAACCTCACACCAGTTCTCCAGGACTCGTAAAACCTTCAAGCACTTCCTCGTTATTAAAGACTGCAGTGCTTCAGCAGCATGATAAATCGGAAGAAACCACCGGGTCGCACCAACCCAAGAGTCCTCGCTGCTCCTCGTTCAGCCCTAGAAACGTTAGGCACGATACTTTTGCTCGGCAGCATACCACGTACTCACCAAAGGATTCAATGCCCAGTCCATCTCAAAGGTCTCAGTTCTTAGATACTGCACAGTTGCCATCGCCACCACCATCCTTGATGCAACCATCAACACCTCCGATGCCAGCGAAAAGACTGGAGTTCTCTCAGCAATCAGTATCCGAGGCGTCTCAGCACTGGCAGGAGCAGCAGGTACCTCCTGACAGCCAGCACAGGCACACAGCAGGGACGCTTCCACAGCACACATCTCCCAGTTGCAAAACCAGCTCCCACTCGGGGGAATCTCTCGTGTCGCACATTGGCTTTTCGCAGGACGCTTCAAAAATGGACAGTGACGATGCTGCTTCAGGTTCAGATAGCAAAAAGAAGAAAAGGTACCGACCTAGAGACTATACAGTCAACTTGGATGGGCACGTAACGGAAGGGGGTGTGAAACCTGTGAGATTAAAAGAGAGAAAGCTCACTTTTGATCCCATGACAGGACAGATAAAACCTTTAACACCGAAAGATCCTTTGCAGGTAGAAATCCCTGCACTTACTGAACAGCACAGGACAGAAACGGAAAAGCAGGAGCAAAAACCCAACCTGCAAAGCCCCTTTGAACAAACGAACTGGAAAGAATTGTCCAGAAACGAAATAATTCAGTCATATTTAAACAGACAGAGTAGCTTGCTGTCTTCATCAGGAGTACAGACTCCAGGAGCTCACTACTTTATGTCTGAATATTTAAAGCAGGAGGAAAGCACTAGAAAAGAGGCTAGAAAGACTCACGTTCTAGCTCCTAACAGCAAACCTACAGACTTGCCTGGGGTCACAAGGGAGGTCACAAGTGATGATCTCAACAGAATACGTGAACATAACTGGCCAGGCGTGAACGGTTGTTATGATACACAGGGTAACTGGTATGATTGGACACAGTGCATATCTTTAGATCCACACGGGGATGATGGTAGATTGAACATCCTGCCTTACGTCTGCCTAGACTGAGTACAGGTTTGCTAAAATGCTTTTACATTTGCAGTTAGCAAGAATGGCAGACACTATGCCACTTAAAGATGGAGAAAGCCTCCTGTCCTGGACAAATAGGGCCAACGAGCAGAGGGTAAGAGGGAGCTGGTTATTTACAGCTCTTTCCTTTAAATTCTCCTTTTGTGAAATGCTGCTACCAGTTTACTAACAATTGCAAAGGAAGGCATACGAAGGTTGATAAAACTGAGTTCAAAACTCTATAGCGAGCCAGCTATAAAAAAAGTGTTAGTCCCCAAGAAGCGACGATGATTTCCAGCACTTTCTGAATGCCGGAATCTTACTACAGGCAGGTACAGAGAAAATTGTGGAAGTTACCTTAACAAAATATGCATCTATTTATTTGACTTGATTTGGATTTTTATTTGGCAGTGAGATATTCAAGAGACGATGTGCAAAAACTGTAGTTTTATTTGTATCGCATCTCTGAACATGATTGTGTTTTTAAAGTCATGTGGTACGGAGATTGGGTTTTAACAGCAGGTGTTGCACTGCAGGCTGGGAGACCAGCTTCAGCTCAACATTCCATGGGCATCCACATATTTTAGTCTGGTTTCAGTTTAAATCCAGTCTCTGAGAAATGCTGCAAAAACTAGATGTTTAACGACATTTTTGATCCCACCACCACCAGCCAAATATTTTTCCTCCTTTTCCCTTCCTGCAAACTTCTAGGAAAAAGAAAAAAAAAAAAAAAAGAAAATCACCTTTTCTAGAATCTAAATGTAACGAGGGTGCTACAAGTTCGTAACTGTACTGTGAGAGGGAAAAAGGAAGCCTGTTTGTATGCTGGAAATATACTTGTTACCATTCCTTTAGATATTGTTTGCCTTATGGATATCCATCATAAACGCAATTTGCAAAAACAAAGAGCCTTAGTGAATGTACAGTAACTAGACTTCTGTGTTCCTGGGATGCAGAAGGGAGCAACTTTGCTATTTGGTCCTTTAAGTGGACACATTGTGATATAAATGTGGAAATAAAAAAAATTTGCACAAAGCAGTTTGTGAATTATTTATACTGAACTAATTTATTTTTTAAAATGTGCTCAGTTCAGACAAACTAACAGAAGCCGTGGGAGCAGTGCGGTGAGGCGAGTCCCGGCGGGCAGTGTCAGACGCAGCTGGCTCTTAGGGATGCACGAGATGTCTTCCAAGTGTGTTGGTGGCACTCAGTCACACAGGTTGGATTTTTCTTTTTAACTCTGGTTGCATCCAGGGTTGAGAGACTGATGACGCAATTACTGTTAATGTACCTCAAAGTCTAAAAACTTGTAGTTCATCTTTTCTCAGTAATTTTGTAATATATTATTCCTAACGGTTAAAAATATTTCTAAAGCAGCCTGATTCACTATAGAAAGCTCAGAATTTCTATTACCTGTAATTGCTTTAACGTTTGGGACTAGTTTTGTTTTCTGCAGTCCCCGCTGCTGGACTTCTGCCCGGGGGAGAGGGGGAGGGGACACAATACCAAAAACACTCTGAGGTTCGGCGGTGTTCGTTCTGTTCACTCATTTGTGCTGGGTCTCACTGCTGTGGGAGAGCCTTGGTAAAAGCAGTTCTGCCTTTGAGAGCAGAGTCAAGCTCTTCGGTGTCAAATCATGATTTTAAAAGGCTGTTCCTCACCAGTATACGTTGCTTTGGTTCATTCCATGGAGTACAACTGATAACGTTTGGTTTATTTTTAAGTCATTCTTGTTAAAACCTACTGCTTTTGTGGTTTGACTGGGATTGCAATGTGTGGGTATCTCACAAATCTTGCTGGTGTTTGTTTGCTTCTATTTCTGAAACCTGAGGTCTGCGTGAAATCCAACCAGAAAAAAAGTGGTTACCAAAAATGTTTCCAAGTATATTTTCAGTTTACTTCCGTTTTATCCTTCTGCAGTTGATGGGGTCAGGCAGCGTGTTCTAGAGCTGCAGAAACTTACTGTCTTGCAATTCAGAAAGGTAGATTTGATTGTAGAGGGCTAAGAAGTTGGTCATGCTGGGAAATGTTTATTTTCTGTTTTATGTTTAAAAAAACTAAAAACAAAAAAAAATGTGCATCTTATCCCCCCTCCCCCCCCCAGCCCCTCCTCCCTCTTTCCCTGAATGGTCCTATTTAGGAACAGGGTCTGTGCCCTTCTGAGGCCTTTGAATGTGGGGCGAATTTCAGGAAATTACAAAGTACACTTTATAAAAACCATCCTTTATTTTCAGTTGCTTACATTTCTGCTGCAATTGACGGGGCCCGAAAGGTCAAGTGATGTCCTAAGTTCCATCGCTGCTCTCAAATGACGTGCAGCTCTCTGTAGCAAACTGGCTGTGCTGATGCTCACTTTGCTTGAGGGAGCTCCAGGTGTTGGACTCGGCCCTTTCCCCGGTGGTACAGAATTGCCAGGGACATCACTTACAACGCGAGCTTTAACTCTTGTTACGTACCCGGTTTGTTTCTGCTGTAAGGGTCAGCTCACTCGGATGTGATCTGGGGTGAGACGAGGCTTGACAATCTTTATTTCAGCATGCTAGTATAACCAGTTCTGTGAGCTCCAAAAAAAATGTGAATAAGTTTACAAGGTGATTCTTTTTGTCAATTTTGTAAACAAGTTCAAATGAAGTTTACCATGTGCATATCTGCTGTGTACTCTCATTTTTGCATGAACTCAGTGTTTCTCTGCTCCTGGATTCTCCTGCTCTGCACAATTTATTCTTCTAGTCTTAAAGTCTTAAATGAATACTGCCCTCTCATTGCAGTGAATGACATGAAATGGTTTGGGGAATCGCCGTTACCTAAGGTGCATGTTGCTAGAGGTACATTAAGGGCGTAGAAATGTCTTTTGAAGGAGTAGATGGATGAACGTCCTCCTGTGTGACACGTACCGGGCCCTCTGTCCCTACGCCCCCTAGCAGTGGTCCTTGTGGTGGTAAAGGTCTCGAGCGCTTCTCTTTGCCTGCGTGTGCCCTCTGCTCGGGCCCGGGGCTGGCCCCGCTCTCCTGCGGTAGTTCTCGCTGCCATGGAGATCAGCATTCCTCTCAGGGCCCCTTTTATGGCTCAGAATCCCCACTCGGTGCGGTGTTTCGTAGGCCGCATTCTCTCCCCAGTTCTTTCACCCTCCCGGGCTGCGCCTGTGGGGTGGGACGGGGCACAGCGGCTCCGGGCCCCTCGCTCCCTGCCGAGCTGTGGGGCGGGAGGTTCCGGGCCGAGGGCGCCCCGTCCCTGAGCGACAAACAGCGGACGACGGCGCCGGAAGTGACGTAGAGCGGAAGTGGCCTTTGGCGGAAGTGACGTAAAGCGGAAGTGACGGACGCGCGTCCCATCACCTCCTGCCGGCACCCGTAGCGCTGGGGCGGTGCTGAGTTTCGGCGCGGGCCCTCCCCAGGAAGCGACGCGTTGGCGGTGGTGACGTCCCGGGGGCAGCCGTGCGGCTCAGGCAGCCATGGCGGCGGCCCCGCTGGCGGCTCCGGGAGGAGGCGGGGCGGCGGCAGCAGTGGCGGGGGCGGGGAGCCGGGGGGGCCGCGGGCCGGCGCTGCGGGAGGGCGCGCGGGTGTCGGCGCTGTGCCTGGCCTGGTACGGACTGAGCGCCGGCGGGAACGTGGTCAACAAGCTGCTGCTCGGCGGCTTCCCCCGGCCCGTCACCGTTTCGCTCTTCCACATCCTGGGGCTCTGCGGACTCCTCCCGCCGCTGTTGCGCGCCTGGCGGGTGCCGCCGGCCGGCCCGGCCCAGCTGCCGCCCCGCGCCTACCCCCGCTACATCCTCCCGCTCGCCTTCGGCAAGTATTTCGCCTCCGTCTCCGCGCACGTCTCGCTTTGGAGGGTCCCGGTCTCGTACGCGCACACGGGTGAGGCCTCGGGCGAGAGTGCGGGGGGTGAGCGGGGCGGTGGCCTGAATCTCGCAGCGTGCCGGTGCTGTCCCGTGGCTGCAGCGTGTGTACAGATCGTAGAACAGTTGGAGTTGGAGGGAACTTTTAAGGAACTTCTGGTCCAACTCCCTGCAGTGAGCAGGGACACGCAGCTCCGTCAGGTGCTCGGAGCCCGCTCCTGCCTGACCCAGGCATGGGGCACCCACCACCTGTCTGGGGAACTCGTGCCAATGCTTCACCACCTTTATTCCTTGTATCCAGTCTAGATCTTCCCTCTTTTAGTTTGAAACCATTTCCCCTTGTCCTATCAATGCCCACTGGGACGCCCCAAGGCCCAGCACGCGCTGCTACCGCTGCCCGTGGCGCGACCTGAATCCCGCTGTGTGCTGGGAGGGGGCCCGGTGTGGTGTTCTTGTCCCAGTGCCTGCTCAGAGTGCTGCCTGCTGCACCGAGTGTCCCATCAGCTGCCCCAGTGCGGCGCTCCGGGATCCGCCGCGTGTTCGTGTGGGTGCTCAGTGTGGTGTCCTGCGTCCCGGTGTGAGCTCATGTCAGTGCCTGCTGCAGTGTCATGGAGCACCACAAACTGCCCTGTGATGGCACGGGGCCGAGGGGTGACCCCTCGTGGGCTGAAGTTGGGGCTTTTGTGGGACCGAACCTGAGCCCCTCCTCCATTCCCAGTGCTCACCTTCTGCTGATGGTGTTTAATGGAGTTGGCTTCGCATCCCCACCGAAATTTTCTTTCCGTTCTCAGTAAAAGCGACGATGCCAATATGGGTGGTTCTTCTGTCGCGGATCATTATGAAGGAAAAGCAGACGACGAAGGTGCGGACAGGTTTGCTGAGGTTTCTTCTCTTGTTGGTGTTTGTGGTGTGCTTTGCTGACTGGGATCAGGAAGGCTTGGCTTGGTCCCCTGGGTGAATTTGGTGACTAAGATGACATTAGGTGGATTTTCCGCACTCCTTTTTATCGTGTCTAAGCGTCAGGCAAGGTGCTGCTGTCCAGTTTACTGGAGTTGTTTACTGGAGTGTTTGTTGTACCCGCTTAGTTTCCTCAAGCTACAGCACTATAAAAGTTGCCCTTTCTTTCTGTTGCTTTATTCTTCTCTTTCTTTTCTTCCCCGCATCAGCAGTAAGTAGAAACTCAGTTAAAGTAATAATAATTAGCAGATGTAAGCTTTTCTTCTCTATTCCTTTTTCAGGTGTACTTATCTCTTATTCCCATAATAACTGGTGTCCTGTTGGCCACGGTCACTGAGCTTTCCTTTGACATGTGGGGACTCATCAGTGCACTTGCTGCTACTCTGTGTTTTTCACTTCAGAATATCTTCTCAAAGAAGGTAATAGTTCGCCTGTTCCTGTTATTCATCAGAATTTGTTGTTGTTTCTATGGACAGTTAGATAGTGTTTAAATGTTCATTTGAAAATGTATAATGTATCCTGCTGTATCAAATCGTTTCTTCATAATGAGTGAGTCAGTGTCAGCACTGGGCACTCCTTGAAATCTTAGGAGCAAAGAGATGAGGGTAAGGGGTGTGTCTGGAGTGCACGTAGTTCCAAAATGAGTTCTGGTTTGTGGGACATTTTAGGTGTGTACGTTGTTAATACTGAGCGAGCCGCCAGCCAAGAAACCACGTTTTTCAAAGAGACATCTGTTTTTTTTGGTTGGCCTTATTGGAAATTCACACACACCGGCACTTATTTTCGTACTGTATCTGTCTGTTGTGTGAAGGTGTTACTGTTACGTGGCTACTGAATCTGCTGCTAACAGGGGCGTGCCTGGGGCAGGGCTGTAATGGCGCTCTGCTCTTCCTCAGGTGTTACGAGATTCCCGAATACATCACCTTCGGTTGCTGAACATACTCGGGTGCCATGCTGTGTTCTTCATGATCCCAACGTGGGTTTTGGTTGATCTTTCTTCCTTCTTAGTAGAGAATGACTTGGTAAGCGTCGCTTTTGGGAAACTGTCCTCTACGTAAAGATAGGAGGGGAAAAGAAATCCACGCAAAAAATGTTCTCTGAAGGAGTTCCTCATCAGCGTGGAAGGAACTGTTGTGAAATACCTGCAGTGTTTCGCAACAAATAGAAACCATGAGTGTAGTGCTTCTCATTAGAATCCGTGGTGGGGTTAGGAGAGGGAGCTGATGGGACAGCTTAAGTCTCAGGAACTAGAGCTGGAGACAGGAGGAAATGCACCTGGAGTGCGTTACCTGCATGGAGGGAGGTGCTTTGTGAGAACTGATAGCTGCGCATTGGGGTGCCTCTATCTGTAGAGAAGTTGTAGGTGTTCTTCCTATCAAAAGGCAGGAAAGAAATGACTCACAGTTTATTTCTGTTACTTTATCTCGGGTTTCTGATAAGTGACAAACTTATTTTGTTGTAACGTTTGTTTTTATGATAGAGCACGATGTCTCATTGGCCCTGGACCTTGATGCTGCTTATAATCAGTGGGTTCTGTAATTTTGCCCAGAACGTCATTGCCTTCAGTATTCTAAACCTGATCAGCCCATTAAGTTATTCTGTTGCGAATGCCACCAAAAGGATAATGGTTATCACTGTGTCCCTTATAATGCTTCGCAATCCAGTTACTAGCACCAACGTCCTCGGAATGATGACAGCTATCTTAGGGGTCTTCTTATATAACAAGGTAAGGCGTTCATCTGTTTCTTTCTTTATTCGGGGAACTTGAAACAGTCCGGTGGCTTTGAATTCTGCCTTGTAAAGCAAGTGAACAGGAGAACAGAAATGGAGAATGCGTGACGTAGAACTTCATTGCGTGGGGGTGTGTCGCTGAGTACTCCAGTGCTTGAGACAGGGCAGCTGTTAGGTGTCTAACAAACTTAGATCTTCATATTTTATTGGAAAATGAGAATTAGGAAATAACTCACTGTAGTGTCTTGAGCAAAAGCAACGTAATGATTTGGCACATGAGAAGAAAGTGATTTTTATTAGGAGTTGCTCATTTGAGATTCTAATGAACATAGTGGTGATTTTTCTACGTATATGTGAGGTGGCACCTTAGGAAATCGTTCTTTCTTTCTTTCTCTCCTAGACAAAATATGATGCAAACCAAGAAGCAAAGAAGCAGCTACTTCCAGTCACAACTGGAGACCTTGTGAATTTGGAGCGGCACCGGAACACTCCTGAGAAGTCTCAGAATGGACTGACAGCGTTTGCACAGCATGGAGACTATCAGTATGGTCGAACCAACGTCTTAACAGACCACTTCCAGTATAACCGACAGAATTACCCATCTGCCTACAACTTAAATCGTTTTGATATATAGAATCTTGACACACAGGTATAGACTGTGATATTAAAGTGTCCCCAACATTATCAGAAACTTTTAGTACATCCATGAATGTAAAGCCATTTTATTGTAAAGTTTTGCAGAAGGGAGGATGCATGTGTAGTGAAAGTGGTACAGACCTTCAGCTTCTGCTGAGCAGATCGTGAAATGTGAAGCAGCTAGGTTGGACACTGGAACTGAATGCACGGCGTAGCTCTTGGACAGGGATCCTGGTGAAGTGCAGGTACAGCATTTCAGAGCAGAGTATCTGCTGTCGCTGCTCCTTTTTGGAGTCTGTCAATTGGTTGCTCCTTTGGCAGCTAAACACTGGCCAGTACTTGGTTTCCACACTGATAACGTCACTTTTAATTTGTTCTCTACTATGTTTTAATAATACTTAGATGAAATTGTCAGAAAAAATGGTGTAATTAGGCACACACCTGGTGATCAGAATTTGTCAGCTTGGGAGGATTGTGTCAGTGTGGATAAGGAGTCTGGAGTTCATCTTGAGCAAATGTGAAACTTCTGTGCCTATGGCTGCAGTTCTTGATGACAAACCAGGAGTGTTTCTAAAAGGACATCTCTAAAAGTGGAGAGATCAATCCCTTCGAGAAACGCATTTCAAGTTTAGCATTCTAAAGTCACTGTTGTCCCAGTCGCTGTAGATAACAGAAACAGAGACTGAGATCATTGTTTTCTGAATAATGCAGCCCTGTAACCTCAAACATTGCTCTTCCCTGGCAGTGCAGGAAACACCTTGACAAATAAAGCATTTCTAATAATACGGTTTTTTTTACTTGCTTTACACCTCTTATAAATCTGTCTTTGGTTCAGAAATTGAAGCTTTAAGGTGTTTTCTTGTAAATTTTTTGCATAATTTTGCTCCCTTATATGATTCATATTATATTAATGCATGAACATGGTTAATAATTCTTAATTGTTTCTGAAGTTTATCTTTTTAGCCCCTAATTGTGTTTTTAAGTTTCTTAATTGCTGCTGCTTGAGCTGCTGTGTGCGTTTTGTCTGACTTCTCATTTCAGCTGGAAGAAGTTACACTCTGTATCCTTCTCTGTTCCTGCGACTCCCCTAGCTCGAATAGTAAATTAAGAAAAGAAAGTATTTAAATCAGCGGTAAATGTATAATTTATGGCTAATAAGAACTGATTCAGTCCGTATAAATGAAAACATCGAGTTCAGGACAAGTTGATCTCTGTGCATCAGACACCGCATTTGTGCATGAAAGGAATGAAACCAGCTGAGTTCTGGTTTCACTGAATCAGATTATTATTATTATTATTATTATTATTATTATTACTGTCTTAGGGGCCTTCTTTCCTTACCAGAAAAGCTGTTGTACAGTGAGATTTTGATAGCAGAAGTATCGTGTTTTTACTAGAGATTATTAGGTACCAGTGACAAAACTTCAGGTGTGGTGCTGTACACAACACTCCTTCCATTTATTTATTGCTTTAAAAATGGCCATTTCCGTGGTGTGAAATGATGATCTGGCTCCTTTCTGGATAATAAAGAATTTATTTTTAAGGGCAAAGTCAACCTGATCTTATTCTTTTGGCTGACTCTGGAGTTAGTTGTGCAGATTGCCTTCCAAGATACAGTCCAAAAGAGGAAATGGTTCTCCTGAAACTTCAGAGATGGTTTAAATGTGCTGCTAATGTCTGCGAGCAGAACTTCTGGACTCGGCTAGAATGGATTCTGCTCCTTCTAGCTTAGACCTTGGGCTCTCATTTTATAAAATGTGAATAAATTATTTCCTAACCCTGATTAACAGACGAGGTTATGAGGAAAAGCGTAATTTCAGAGGAAATTGCTTTGCCTATTCCAGTATTAATTTATGTATAATTATTTCCTTTTATATGAAAAAGTGCAGAATGTATATTTTTAAGGCTCTCTTCCCAATATGTAAGTGCTGTTACAAAAATGTAAAAAGAATCGCGTGGACTCTGCATTTGTGTTAGATTCTGGCTCTGCACAAGTTCTTTTGAGGATGAAACATTTAGACTGAGGTTTTTAGGAGGGACTGACTTGTTCAGCTGCTTTCAGAGGGAGCTAGCTGGAAACTGTTAGCCTCCTGCAAATGCTTAGTTTTGTTCTTTGTGCCTCAGTTTCCTTACTTTGGAGGCGTTGAGATCCCAATGGGGGCAGTGGGGCCCAGGGAGGTACAGCTGTGCTGCGAGTTCATCTGTAAATTTTCTGGTATGTCTACTGCTATAACAGGATCATACAGCTTGAAACTGCAAGTTGGAATGAACTTCCATGTACCGTATTCATGGATCAGAGATTTCACTAAATACAGTTAGAAGGCTTGGTTTCTGAAGAACATAACCAGATCTGTTTTGCAGCTCTCCTGATAGAAAACTTTCATGCATGCTCGCTGTGGCAGGTCTTTAGCTCAGCTTTTTCTGTCAAGAGTATGGAAGCAGGTGGGCGCTTCCTGCTGAAAATAATGAAAATTCCAGTCTGTGTGCGTGCCCTCACCACGTGTCTGAAACAAAACTACTGTACTTGCAGAGTAGGAAGAGACTGACCCAAAACAAGGGGTGTCACAGTGGGCCCAGCGTGTGAGTCTATGGGCTTCTTCCCTGGAGCCTGCCTCATGGTGTTGGTACTCTCCTAGTTCAGGTCTGTGGTCAACAGGGATAGTTTTGCATGGTACAATAGATAATTAAAACAAGTGAGTGACTCATTTACAAGAGGTGGTTTTGCAGAGTACCTGAATCCAAGTCCTTGAGCAATATTGCCCACATTCTGATAAAGGAAGTTTCTGATACTGTTGTAATATATATTTTAATCTTGGACTGCTGCAAGATTTTGTTTGGCAAGGTGAAGCATTTGTTTTAACGTGGTTTGTAAATTAATGACGTATTTAACTATGTACATAGATCTGTAGAAAGTATGGAAACTGGAATAAAAAGGGCATATCGAGACAATCGTGTATAATGACCCAGTTATTAAATCAAAGCGAAGGGAATTGCTTTGGTTTTCTTACTTAGGGGAAACTTTGGGAGTGCCATTCGTTAGTAGTAATGGCCACCTGTGAGAAATCTGATTGTTCTGCTAAAAGGGTGTGTGGTACATGACTGGCTGTTTGCATAGACGGCAGCTAGCATGATTTGGGTGCCGTAATTAGTATCAGGACACTAGTCACTGGTACCCTTAGACATCATCTTATTTATATCATGCATTTCTAACATGCGTGTAAATACGTCATGAAATTGGGAAATTCTTGCCAAAACAGTTCTGGATAGTTCTAGAAATAACAGTGGGAAAGAAAGAAATCTCCCCACACTATGTTTGGGTTTTCTGTTGATAGCTCCTCAGAACATGTGGTGCTCTGAAGATCTCCTGGAAGAGTTTTGCTTGCTGATTGCATTTTAGTGCCAGGTAGTGATTAGAGCATCTTTATCATCTGGGAAAATGCTTTTTGTTTGTTTGGTTTGTTTGTTTTTAAATTACCTGAATGTTAAATAAAATGCAGGCAATATATAGGCTTTGTAGGAGTACAGCGATTTGTAAAAATAACTGTTGGTAATTTGGGGTCAATTCATGATAATTCTGAAGCTCAAAGATTTTCTAATGTGTGTTCAAAGCCACATTTTTCTGATGTAGCATTTTGCAGCAGAAGAAACTTCTGCTATGTAGCTATTTGTGAAACATTGCAATATAAATACAGGGAAAGTTTTGTTTTTCTAAGGCTTCCATCTCTGAACCATGCTGTAAGCCGTCAAAAATAATTATCAGGTAACTTTGTAGTAATGGCACGAGACGGTAAAACAAATTAATTGATCCTGAGATCATAGGTGTATGATACAACCGTGTTACATAGATACACAAGCGCAAATATGCAGGTGGCAGTCACCATATGTCTTTGTTTTTGTTTTGTGTTGGTGCTCCATACTTTGATGTATGAGTGCTTTTACCAAAAAAATTTCCTACAATCCTTGCAGTGTGAAATGTGGTACTTTAGCAAATGCAGTTTTGTATTGTCTTCTGTTCTCATTTTAACTCTGCTGTTCCGTGAAGCTCTGGATGGTACGTGGTTGGATTACCTGTGCTGCTGCCCTCCAGCCCGTGGACATTGCAGCTGAAGCTGAGACCCCTGTCTGGGATTGTGGGAAGATAATGCATCAGTGACTTTCAGGGACAGTGACTCTTTATCTCCTACAATAAACAAGACGTTGAGATGCTTTTTGATTGATGCTTGTGTCAGGTGGCTGCACATCTGTGGGCACTTGGATAAAGCATTGCTGTAGGAACGCAGCAGACTGAAGTGACTGCGTGGGCTCCGACGTGCAAAGCGCTAATGACATTTTTGCTGGGATGGAAGGCACCAGTAGGGATTGTGAACGTGATTTTTTAAGTATGAACTAAGACCGAACTTCATCTGATCTTCTGGAATCAGTGTTCGTCTCCAAGACTGCAGGGTGATGTAGAATCACAGTCAGACTTTGTGTCTGATGTTCTTTTTGTTATTTGGATACATGAAAACATCCATCTTCTGAGTTTTTCTATTCAGTAGATAATACAGTGCAGTCTTCATGGAATGTCTTGTTAAGAATAAAAAGTTCTGCCTTTCTGTGAGGATGTCTGTGAGTGTCGTGTGTGACTGGAGAGCCATCGCAGCTCCCAGTGAGCGCTGGATGAAAGCTCTGGGGGACTCGGGTTTGCTTTTGGCCACCCGTGCTCCATCTCCACTTCTCCTATGGGTGGTCTCTGAGCACCTTCCAACAGCGGTGTGAGCAGAGGGAGCAGAGCCCTTCCCGCTGTGTCTCGCACCACCTGACGGGGCTGCAAGGCTGATCCCGTCCTTAATTTTGTGGGATGCCCAAGTTAGAGGGTATTTTTAATGCCATTTTGATGGAGCATCAGGTGTAAAATGAAAGCTGAGGTAAAGACGACAACCAATCTGGTTTAACTGCATGAAGAAATGAAGTCACTTGGAAAGCAACAGCGTTCGAGTATTACTGAAATGCCCCTTTATAGTGCAACTAACTGTTGGGTTTTAAGTTCGACTGGCTCCGTACTGAGCTTCTGCGCTGAGGCGAGCGGCGACACGAGCCGCCCCGACCCCTCACGGCTTCCCGCCCCCGCCGGGCTCTGTCACGTTCCCGCCCACTGTGCGCGGGCTCGGAGGGGGGAGGGGGCGAGCGACAATACGCGCGCTGCGCCGTGGCCGTCTCCATAGAGACGCGGCCGTAAAGCGCGGCTGCGCGTGTCTCCGGGCGTCTCGCGGCACTTCCGGCCGCTGCGGCCTAGCGGCGGCGCCCCGTTGTCCCGCGGTCATGGAGATGCCGCTGCCGCCCGACGGTGAGCGCGGCCCGGGGGGGCGGGGGGAGCGGGAGGAGGGGCGGCGGGACCGGCGCGGTCTGACGGCGCTGCTTCCTCACAGACCAGGAGCTGCGGAATGTCATCGACAAACTGGCGCAGTTCGTGGCGCGGAACGGGCCCGAGTTCGAGAAGATGACGATGGAGAAGCAGAAGGAGAACCCCAAGTTCTCCTTCCTCTTCGGGGGCGACTTCTACGGCTACTACAAATACAAGCTGGCCTTGGAGCAGCAGCAGCGTGAGTGGGGCCGCGGGGGGCTCTGCTCCCCTCCCGCGCGGCCGTTGCGGCCCGGCCCGCCCCCCCAGCCCCGCCGTGCCCCCCCGGCGCCGTGTGCGGCCCTCCGCTGTGCTCGGGGCGCTGGGGGTTGGCAGAGCCCGGCCCGCGGCACTGCCCCCCCCCACTCCGCGTGTGGGTTCTGGGCTGGGCTGGCTGCGAGCTGGAGCTCGGCTCCTGCAGGGCTCCCGGGTCCGGCCAGCGGCTCCTGGCCGCGTTCCTCGTGTGCAGGGAGCTGCAGGTCCTCCTTGCAGACCACTGCTCCGTCTGCCCTTCTCTGCTCAATCTTCATGGAGTCATAGAATATTCTGAGTTGGAAGGGTCCTATAATGATCATCGTGTCCATCTCCTAGCTCCACACAGCACCACCCAAAAATCAGACCCCGTGGCTGAGAGCTTTGTCCAGATGCCTCCTGAACTCTGGCAAGCTTGGTGCTATCACCAATGCCCTGGGGAGGCTGTTCCAGTGTGTGACCACCCTCTGGTGAAGAACCTCTTCCTGGTATCCAGTCTGACCCTCCCCTGTTGCAGCTCCATGCTGTTCCCTCAGGTTCTATCATGGGTCACTGAAGAGAGGAGATTAGTGCCTGCCCCTCCGCTCCAACTCATGATGAAGCCATAGGCCACAATGAGGTCTCCCCTCAGCCTCCTCGAGGCTGAACAAACCAAAGAACTTCAGCCACTCCTCATACTTCTTTTCCTCTTCCCCTTCACCATCTTTGTAGCTTTCCTTTGGACACTTTCTAATACTTTTAAGTCCTTTTTGTGCTGTCGTGGCCAAAACTGCACACAGTGCAGTGTAGAGAGGGACAGTCCCTTCCCTCCACAGGCTGGCAATGCTGAGCTTGATGCACTCCAGGTTATGGTTGGCTGTCCTGCTGCCTGCACACTCTGTTTACTCACGTTGAATTTGCTGTCAACCAAGATCCCCAAATCTCTTTCATTGGGGCTGCTCTCCAGTGTCGTGTTCATTTTGTATTAAATCATTGTACAAAGAGGGAAGTATGGCTTTCGTATATGGATACTTCAAGAGCTCACTTTGTCTCATAGTGTTGTGCAAGCAAAGTCAAGATATTGAGGCTACCCCGCAGATCCAGCCGCTGCCACAGCCATCCCTCCCACCCGCTGCCCCAATCCCCGCTCCGCAGGGCACTCCTTCTGTGGAGGAACTCATCCAGCAGAGTCAGTGGAACCTGCAGCAGCAGGAGCAGCAGCTCCTTGCTATGAGACAGGTTGGTGTAAAATAAGCACTCACCTGGCTTATCCTAGGCTGTAAAAAACTGGAGTGAAAGGAGAGAGGAAGGCTTGCTTCTGACTGGTGGTGGTGAGTTGGAGTGTTGGTGGGCATGGGACATTATTTTACTTATTTTTGTTCTGTTATGGTTGCCTTCATCTCCTTAGAACAGATTACCTGATGCCTTAGTAAGATTGATCCTTGATTAAGATATTTACTGTATGGATAGCCCTACTGGTTTGCTGAGTAGAATAAATTGTGACTGCTTTAATCTTCATTTAATGCTGCAGGTTACTGGGAACTGCAAGAAACTCCATCCTGTAGTACCCGAAGGCAGATTCTGATTGGGGGTGGGAAGGCACCATGTATTTGAACTAGTTGGTTTTGTAGTCACCGTTTTGTTCTTAAAAGTTACTGGGAACCAAACTGAAGCCTTCCTGGAGGAAGGGAGTACACCTGGGTTGTGTGTTGTGTGTTTAGGAGCTGCCTGAAATTATTTTTCTCCAAGCTGAAGAGGTGGGAGTAATTAGACTTTTGTCCTGAAGAATGAGAACAGTCTCCTCTTCTCAAAAGGAAGTAATTGAAGCATTTATGTGTAGTCCCATTGCTTGTAAAAGGTCTTGCTGTTTGGGACAGCTGCTTATGGTTAAGAGGCTAAGAGGGCTGGGATACAGCAATTTAGTTCTCTAAAAGGGTATTGGATGTAATATAATTTTATTAATTTTATTTTTTTTCAGGAACAAGTCACATCAGCGGTAGCCCTTGCAATAGAGCAACAAATGCAGAAAGTTTTGGAGGAAACCCAGTTAGATATGAATGAATTTGACAACTTGTTGCAGCCAATAATTGACACGTGCACCAAAGATGCAATCTCAGTAAGTGATCTGGAGCTGGAGAGTTCCTTGTGATGTTAGGATTAAGTACAATTGGAATTTTCTGACTGTATAGAAAACAGCAGCTTAATTATTATGTGGTAGGCAAGAAAATGACCAGAACATTTCCTTTTTGGCAGTTATTTCAGAGTTCTAGGAAGTCCTTATGATGTGAACATGCCAGACTAACTTAAAATATTTTAAATTTTCTAAGGCTGGCAAGAACTGGATGTTTAGTAATGCCAAATCTCCCGCTCACTGTGAGCTGATGGCTGGGCACCTGCGAAATCGTATCACAGCTGAGGGAGCTCACTTTGAGCTTCGCTTACATCTCATCTACTTAATCAATGATGTATTGCATCACTGGTAAGGATTACATTATGTTTTCCAGCTTTAAGTTTTGATTAATTCGGTGAAATCTCTCTGTGCTTATTATATTCTTAGTGTGACCAGTCGCCTTTTATTTTTAATGTGTTTGTTATTTTTAGCAGATGTCTTAACATGCCCGTAGCTGATGCAAAGTTCTTGTGTTTCAATAATGAAATTCAGCTTTTACCTACTCTGTGTATTTTTATCTCAGATAAGGCTGTCTGTAAAAATGACAAGGAGGGACCTCTGTATTTCTATGAATCCACTATTTTTGGTACAGTGGGAGAGGGGAGGAATTGAATTAGAAGCTCTTCATGCTGCAGTGAAAGGCAGTAACTCGTATCTTCCCTTCCTGTTCTTGAAGCCAGCGGAAGCAAGCGCGAGATCTTCTGGCTGCTTTACAGAAGGTGGTTGTTCCAATATATTGCACCAGTTTTTTAGCAGTGGAGGAAGATAAGCAACAGAAGATTGCCAGGGTGAGTATCTGGTGTTGGTTTAACTTTATGCTTTGCTTTGCTAGGTTAATGCTAAGCAAATTCACAAATACGAGGATGAAAGAAGACCGCTGAGACTTTTCTAGTCTGGTTGTCTCCACAAAGTCTATCACAGGATGTGCTTTGTTTGAACCTTAATTTATACAAGAACCTAAAAGTACTTGGGATTTATTTAAAAGTTGCTGTAAGGATGAATGTGTCTGAGTCTTCAGTGGCTCCGAATACAACTTAAAAATCATAAATTTGACAAAGCCAGAAACATAAAGAATAAGTTGAGGCACATTTTTTTTTTAAACTGTTAATCAATTCTCAACACGTCTCACTCTTGAATTTGTGCAGCTTCTTCAGCTGTGGGAGAAAAATGGGTACTTTGATGAGTCAATTATTCAGCAGCTGCAAAGCCCAGCTCTTGGACTTGGCCAGTACCAGGTTAGCAACAAAAGAAAAGTAACACTTAAATTATGTACACGTTTTGAAAACAAACCATAACTGTTTCAGGTACAGCACTAACTTTGTTCGTAATTTCTCACCTTACCAGGCAAATTTGATCACTGAATACGCCACAGTAGTGCAGCCTGTGCAGGTAGCCTTCCAGCAGCAGATACAGAACCTGAAAACTCAACACGAAGAGTTTGTAAACAGCTTAACGCAGCAGCAGCAGCAACAAATACAAATGCCACCACTGGAGAACGAGGTGAAATCAACACCCCCTCCTCAAGCGCCCACAGCAGCGCCAGCCTCAGCGCCGCCGTCTGCTCCGGTTACACAAGCAGGTACTGACCTGTCCTGGAGACCTGTGCAGAACTCAGTGGGTAGATTGCTGCAGTTTGTTCACATATCCAGCAAAGTTCAGGTGGAGTCTGTTGAAAGTGTGCTGCTGTTTTTGTGACTGCATGTGACTTTGGGTGCCTCCAACTGTCTCCAATTTGTTTCAGATGATGGTAAATCGCAGCTGCCTCTAGCTGGTTCTTCAGAGTATGACACAACGGGGTCTGGGGTGCAGGATCCTGCCTCTGGTGGACCACGTGGCCCTGGATCTCACGATCAGATTCCTCCAAATAAACCCCCGTGGTTTGACCAGCCTCATCCTGTTGCACCGTGGGGTCAACAACAGGTACCAAACACTGTTCTGAAACAATAGGTAAAGGGAGGTGGAAATTCAGAAAGACAGAAGGCTATCTTGGTATTGGAAGCGTGTTGAAAATCTGAGAATGTGATAAATCCAGATTCAGACCTAAAACTTTCTCATTTTGGGCAGTTAAAGGCAAGGTATAAACTATGTTTCATTGTGTCAGCTACAACACGTTCCGTATGAACGAGCAGAACAAGAAGTACTCTCCTGGGTTCAGCACTGTGTGGTTCAGTATCAGTTTGCTCTTTTCTTGTCTTTTCTCCAAAGCTGTGGTTGTTCAGAACTTGTTTCAGCTTCTGCATATTGCCTACAGGCAATACTTACTTACGAGGTAGATTGATCTTATTGCATTCTTCCTTTGTAGCCTAATGACCAGGCTCCTTCCTTTCTTTTACTGCTAGGGACCACCTCATTGTCCTCCGTGGAATAACAACCATGAAGGAATGTGGAACGAACAGAGAGATCAAGGCTGGAACAATCAGCGAGAGACGCCTTGGAACAACCAGCCTGATCCTTCTTGGAACAACCAGTTTGAAGCACCGTGGAACAACCAGCATGAACAACCTCCATGGGGTGGGGGTCAAAGGGAACCTCCATTTCGAATGCAGCGGCCACCTCACTTCAGAGGCCCATTTCCTCCACATCAGCAACATCCCCAATTCAACCAGCCCCCGCATCCGCATAATTTCAACCGCTTTCCACCTCGCTTCATGCAGGATGATTTTCCACCTCGCCATCCCTTTGAAAGGCCTCCTTATCCTCATCGTTTTGATTACCCCCAGGGGGATTTTCCTCAAGGTAAAGTGTGTACCAGGCCAGGTTTTCTTACATTGCAATACTGATTGGCGTTACAAACCTTAGTGCTTTTGGGGTGACAGCTTACTCCTGGAGAATTGCTCAGGTTTTCCTGAGAAACAGTGAGTTTGTGGGTTTGGGAAGCTGCTACTAAGAGACTGGGAAATCCCTGCAGAGTTGGATGCTTCCTTACTTTTTGAGTCATCCTTCCCTCCCTAATGAATACTGATAACCAGAAACGGTCATCCAGACTCAAGTCAGCAGCTGTTTGGGCACTCTTTTTGTAACCATTTCATTTTTGAAGTAGTCCAGAAGTGAAAATCAGCATTTGCCTGCAAATTCGGTTTCCTGCACATCAGGCTGTAGGTGAGGGCTTTTCAGCCAGCTCCCCCACTGGCAGAGGAAGGTAGAGGAACGCAGGCTGGAAGCATTCGTTCTTGTGCACCAACGTGCTTCTCTTCCTCTCTGTTTCTACTGAAAAGCTCTCTCATTATCTGCCTTAATGTTGTGTGGCTTAGTATTTGTTGGTGAGATGATCCTTGCCTCCAGTTCTCTTCCTCTCCTTCCTTATTTGGTTTTCTCTTTGCCAGACCATGGTAATGTATGAGAGTGTAGTTAGTGCACTGTGTGCCTGGCCTTTGTGCCTTGGATTTGGCTACAGGCCCCCTCGCGAAGTCTAGAATAGCTCTTCCTTGGTTTAGTTTCTATTTCACATGGAGAAGTTATGATTATTCTGGAGTGATCATTGTCAGCTTTGTGTCTAAGGATCCCTGTGGTTCTGTGCAGCAGGTCGTGTTAGAAATGGCAGCGTAATTGGTTTTTGTTTTTTTGCTTTCTTTAGCTTGAAATGCCAATGTCGGAGTCGCTATTCTGAGCTTCAAGGAGTCTTAGTTTCACAAGACCAAAAAAGGCTGAAACCCAGTAATGATGTATTTGGGATTGTGGTTGTTCTTTTGTTGTGTCTTTTTTAAGAGTCGTGGTAGTGAGTTGTGAGAACAGCTTTTCTTGTCTGAGGAAGGAGGATTAAAGCTTTTACGTTCAGAAAAAAACGCTGGTTTGGATTGTGTTGGTGACCCAGAACATTGGTTCAGTCATGCGAAGTTGTTGGAGGAGGGGAAAACAGATGGCTAAAATTAGGAAAGGGGTGAAGCAGTGACAACACATCGTGTTCGAATTCTAATAAAGATGAGTCAAGCAGCACAGGCTGAAGAGAGCTATGGTAATGGTGGCTGTAGTCACTTTTCCTGGAAAAATTCCTGGTCCCTCTGCAGGTGTTGGTTTTCAATCTCCCATTTTTTCCGTGCAATGAGTTGGGCAGAGTTTCCTGGCGTTCATGACAGTGGTTTGTCCATCAGTGACTGGATGGATATCTCTCGTTTCTCTGTTTTAACAGGATTTTCTCTCTACTTCTTCTTGAAACACCTCTTTAAACAAAGTATTTTCTTGTCACCTATTCATGTGAGTTAATTCCTGCTGTATTTCTTCCTTTATGTATATTGATTTAGCATAGACTGTACGTATTACAGATCTGTTTAGGTTGATGCTAAGCCACAGTTGTGTACTGAAGCTTCAGAAATAGATCCCATCAGTACCTGCCTTGCTGCATCTGAAACGTTTTGTTCTTGAGCATCTTTCTTGTACTTTTTGACCACGGTATGTTCTACAGTAAAGGGTGGCTTACGGTTAATACCCAGTTGTCTTGAGGGTGTTTGCTATAGGCAGAGAAGGAGATGTGCTGCAAGACTTCTGTGGACATGGGCCTGTAGCCAGCCTCTAGTTCTTCTCTTCTGCTGCTTTTCTTGATCTGCAAGACTCTAGGTGCCAAGGTTGTTTTTAGGATAAATGCACTAATTGAAGTACACTTCTGATTGCCCCCCTTTCTTTACAGCTAAGTGAAATGTTTTAACCCTCCCACTCTGTGCAGAAATTGGACCTCCTCATCATCACCCCGGGCACAGATTGCCTCATCCTGGAATCAGCGAGCATCCTCCCTGGGGGGGGCCGCAGCACCCTGATTTTGGGCCTCCCCCCCATGGATTTAACGGGCAGCCTCCTCACATGCGGCGACAAGGCCCCCCCCACATGAACCACGATGATCCCAGTCTGGTGCCAAATGTTCCCTACTTCGATCTTCCCGCTGGGCTGATGGCTCCGCTTGTGAAAGTAAGTGCTCGAGATGGGCCCAGACGAGACTGAAATCCCGTAGTCGTGTTATGGGCAGTTTAATGTGGACATCTATGATTTCACATCTTTCCATCCAGCAGACGGGGAAGGTAGTGCAAATGGTGAAAGTTCCAAGTGTTGTGTCCTGGTGGAAGCTAGTTAAGCTTGTATACATGAAAGACTGATGTGCTTTTGAAAATCTTGCCTCCAGTGATTTCCATGTGGGTAGAGGGAACCCATGGTTCTGGTGGGGCCACTGTGCACTAGTTCTGGTGTTTGGAGTTCTTTCCTACATAGACATTTTGCAACACTAATGTTGTATATGCAAACAAAGAATGGTAGAGAACAGGATATGTATCTATCAGCATCTTGGGGGAGATGTGCATTTATGCATTCTGTGTTTGAGATGAACAAACAGGTCCGTTCCATCTTAACTTTCTGTTACTCTCAGCATGCACCAGTTTCTACCAGGTTTCCAGTCCACGTACTATTATCACAGAGCTGGATAGATAACACCTGCGTTTTATCTACCTGGTGATCCAGTTCATGCCCCCACAGGGGTAGTGCTGGTTTATCTCATAAGAATCAAAGTGATGGTGATAGCACGAGAAAACATTGGGTCATCTGCAGAATCCTTATTACTGGAGCATTTTTTATCCAATAGTGAATTGTGAGGTCCCTACAAGGTTAAATCTATATTTATCTCTTCAGATTGGCCACCCCATGACACATGACAAGAATGTAATTTGTTTTGTTTCCGGCAGCTTGAAGATCATGAGTATAAACCTTTAGATCCTAAAGATATACGTCTTCCACCCCCAATGCCCCCCAGTGAGAGACTACTGGCTGCGGTTGAGGCATTTTATAGTCCACCATCTCATGACAGGCCTAGAAACAGGTAAGAGTAGGTATAGCTAACGATGTGGTAAGGAAAATGCCCTAAGGAGCTGTCTCAAACCAAGAAGTGGCTCTCTCTGCGTTCACCCGTGTCTTGGTTCTTCTAATGCTAAGAACGAGTGCTCTTGTTGTATTTTAAACCGTTTGATCTTACACTGAGATGTGCAAGACCTCTGTGCCCAGGCTCTTTGTTCCCTACTACATTGAGTGGAAATCCTCTGTTGATCACGACTGAGTTTTACAGATGTCTGTTCTATGTGTGGTTGATTTATTGCAGTGAAGGCTGGGAGCAGAATGGACTGTATGAATTCTTCAGAGCTAAAATGAGAGCGAGGCGGAGGAAGGGTCAGGAGAAGAGAAATAGGTGAGAAACCCTGCCTGCTGCCTTCTGAACCCTGCCTGCTGCCTTCTGAACCCTGCCTGCTGCCTTCTGAACCCTGCCTGCTGCCTTCTGAACCCTGCCTGCTGCCTTCTGACGCGTGCTGCCCATTTGGAAGGTGCTGGGATGGCCTTGCACCAGTGTAGGGAAACAGTTCAGCAACATTTCCAGCAAGTTTTAACTTGCTGGAAATTCCGTCTAATCTGTAGAAAATAACGCTTTTTTTCACGCTCAAGTTTTGTTGGGCTTGTTTGCAGAAATGCAGTGTGTGTGTGTGTGTGATTTCAATTTGATCAAAAGCATATTTGCATTTCTCAAGCATTTCCAAGGCGTTTCACTGGAGTCTTTCTGCCCTTCTCTGTGCAGCGGGCCTTCTCGCTCTCGCAGTCGGTCTAAAAGCCGAGGCCGCTCATCCTCCCGGTCCAATTCGCGATCTTCCAAATCATCTGGCTCCTATTCAAGGTCCCGATCTCGCTCCTGCTCTCGGTCCCGATCCTACTCACGCTCTCAGTCCAGGTAAAGTGCAGAGAGGGGAATCTCAGGAGCTCGGAGGTGGGGGGGGGGGAAGGACCCGCAGGGCTGGGCGTGGAGCCGTGGGCGTTGTGCATCTGATGTTGTGTCCTGTCCCTTCCCAGAAGCCGGAGCAGGTCCCGCTCTTCTCACAGCCGCTCGCGATCACGCTCACGATCCAGATCCAAGTCCTACTCCCCAGGAAGGCGGCGCCGCTCGCGGTCTCGTAGCCCCACCCCTCCGTAAGCATTTGTTTCTTTCTCTTTTTACCTCCGTAACATTACAGCTTTAGAAAAGAACGTCTTAGTAGAGTGGGTGGGGCTATACTGGGTGTTAATGTTTAACAGAATGTAAATGACTTTGCATTGGATCAGAACAGTTATTGCTATTGTTCTTAATTTCTTCTCTTTATTTCCTTAGTTCTTCTGCGGGTTTGGGTTCCAGTTCTGGACCTCCTATACCAGAATCAAGACTTGGAGAAGAAAATAAAGGCCATCAAATGCTAGTGAAAATGGGTAAGGTACTGTTCTATGTACTATGAATCTGACATAAGCCAGCAAACAAAGGCAGGCAGCTCCTGGATACAGTTAATCTCTGCAGTTTGTAAGCATTGTCCCTTTCAGCACCTTGGTATTCTCAGGTCAGAATGAGGACATTCAGAGATGTAATACAGAGAACACGAAACAAGGATGGTGATTGCTATTCTGAGAAGGGTGTGGATGAGAGGGATGTGAGTTGAGCATGAAATAGAATTTAACTGCCTGAAATGTTTCATCTCCCTACAGTGCACATCAGCATCAGCAGGAGTGACGGGACAGGCTGGGCTTGTGCTTGTCTTTTTAAAAAGTTTTTAGGGATAGAGCTGATGCTTTTCAGCTCCCAGAATCACTGCTTTTGAAGTAAATGGGAGCTTTCATCACGTTGTTTCAGATAAGTTATTACTTATCATTCATTACGTTGTTTCAGATAGTTGTTACTATCCTGCTACGTTGAGCTGGCAGTTCCTGTAGTTATTTCCAGCAGGTCTATTCTGCAGAATTCTAGTGTTGTAATGGTTACAAGTTGCAATGCTGTGTCCTTTCTGCAGGATGGAGTGGGTCTGGCGGTTTGGGAGCCAAGGAACAAGGAATTCAGGACCCAATTAAAGGAGGAGATATTCGAGACAAGTGGGATCAATATAAAGGAGTGGGAGTTGCATTAGATGACCCTTACGAAAACTACAGAAGAAATAAAAGTTACTCGTTTATCGCACGCATGAAGGCTAGAGATGAATGTAAGTGAATGTTGCTAAGCAATTTAAGAACTGCTCACGTTGTAGTGATTTTGTTTTATTTGAGTTTTACTGTAGAATGTAAACTCAAAATCAAATTAACTCTCAATTATTTCTAATACAACGGATAAAAGAAACAACAGGTAAGTCAACACACTGATTAACCTTGTGTCTTCTACTTCTCAGGATTGTGCTGTATTCTCATTTCTGAAACATTAACTAATTAGCCTGTTTTGTGTAAGCCATGTCCTGCCTGTAATAGCAGTAGTCTCTATCTTCAAATTTTATCCCTTAAACAAACAAAATAAAGATCGGTCACAAAGGCCGGGGAGGGGCCAGGCCACGGGGATGGCAGCGCAGGAAGGGACTCGTTGTGGCTGGAGGGAAGTTGGCCCACGCTCATTGTTCAGCCCCGCCCAGCTCCTGCAGTGAGCGCTGTGTTCTGTCAGCCCCAGAAGTGGTAACATAAATTCACTGCAGTGCAGTTTCAGGTAGGGTGCAGAAAAACTGGAGCTGCTTCTTAGGAGATGAAAACCATTACCCAAAGTATGAATTTCTGCAGAGGGTCTGTGTTGTGTAGAGCTATACTTAGCCGTGATTCAAAGGAAAAAATCAGCATGCCAGATGAAAAGTCACTTCTGCCTATGGCTGCAGTAGATCTGCATAATAAAATGAATTCAAATAAAGGCAAACAGGAAAAAAATTGTTATTAATAGAGCCCTCGAAACATTTCAGACAGCTTAGGTGACTGCAGACTGTGTAAGCGCTCTTTTCCCTATTGTTTCAGTGAAGCGTGAAACGCAAGACCCTCCACCACCTGAATAAGACTCTCTGAAGAAAGGTGTCTTGCATCTTCTACAAAACATTAAACTTGTATAAATGCGGATGAGAGTCTGGAGGAAGTGACAAATGAATTACTTTTAAAATCTGGTGAAAAATGGAAAGCTATGACATGTACTTCAACAGCTGTCATTTAGCAGTGGTTAAAAAGGCCAATCGTTGCTCTGACATGTCTAGCACACTTAAGGATTTCCATTTGATTTTGCAAAATTTTCTAGTTAGCTAGCCCTTTGGTACTAGAGTTAAACCCCAGCCAAGCTCCCCCGGGTCCAGGATTGTGACTCACTCATTCCTGTGGAATACAGACGTTTTCTGATACGGTTATATGTCTCTAGTTCCATAATGTATGTTTATTTCTCTCAAAAGGTTAATTCTATTTGAAGTGGAGGGGTGCTGCCTTGGGATCAAGTCAGACTGATGCTGAGCAGTGTATCCTAATGTCTAAATGGGGAATGAAGCATCTAGTTCCAGTACAGGTGACCTATGAGCACTGTGCAAGCTTGTTAGAACCTACCATACAACTTAACACCCCTACACACCAGCTGCTGCAATCACAACTCTGTTCAGAACACGAGGGTTAAATGTTTTAGCTTTTCAAGCGCTCTAAGGGATGTTCAATGCTTTGTAATTGGAAGACGTTCTTTAAGCTTTTTATATTTTTGTATATACCCTTTAATAAAAGCTAATTAGCTCAATAGAAGAGAATCAACTTTCTCTGTTCTGCAAGTTTCTAACAGTGAAATGTTCTTGGAAACTTCCCTTAACCTGACCGAGAATAAAGTTTTGTAACTGTTCCCAGAGCCCACCAGCTGAAGATGTTAGGCCCTTACACTGCACTCCCCCTCCCCAGGGCTGCGTGGTGGTAACCACGTCCCAGAGTAATTTGTTTGTATAGCAGAATCCCCCTTAAAACCATTCAGTTAATATGGTGAACTATCAGTTTGTTCTAGATCTACTGTAGTTGTGAAACTGTAACTGTCTGTGAATCAGCATACAACACCTGTATGTTACCAACTTGTGAATTTTATTGTTTTGCCTTCCAATAAACACCTTTTTTAATAAAAAAAAAAAAAGTAACATGGTGGTTCATATTTCAGAGTAAATGGATTTCAGCATTAGGCTCTAAGCTTCCCTTGTACTGAATTTACCGTAACTTTGCATGTGTTTGGTTTTGTAGCGGTCTGATAAGATTGCTTAAATTAAGCACTAATGCCAGGGTGGTATTTTCCTGCTGTCATCATAGGCCTCGATGCTGTAGTAGAGACTTTCACTTCTACCGTGATTAAAGATCAGATGATCTACGTGATAAACAGAGACTATGACAACTTACCCCAATCCTTTCAGATAAGAGCTGTTCTGGTTTTCTTCTTTGCTAACCATGCTGTAGCCTGACTCCCAGCTCTTAGCTATCCCTGCGCCATGTACGCTAGTAAAAAAATAAAAACATAGCAATAAAACCAGGCAGGAAAACCAATGATGCATTATAAGATACTGAGCAGCTGGTGCATAGTTCACAACTTTTTATCTGTGCAGTCTGAGAGGGTTTCTTGTTCCAACTTGAGATTTCCAATTGTACGTTTTACTTCATGTTCATGAAGCCAGCAGTATCTCTTCTGCTTTCTGGATTTCTTCAAATGCTTGTTCAATTGTTAAAGGTGGGGATCTGTGATTCTTGATGTACTGCAGAAAGTTAATAGACAACTTATTTATGTAGAAAAATACTTGATAGCATAATACATCTTTACAGTGTGATACTTGCACTTCACTAGCAACAGAAACTGACGGTGCATTTTTAACATCACAAAATGTTGTGGGCAGCTAAATGGTAGAGTAGAAAACTTGTAAGAACTATTGCCTCCAGGAAGACTTCCATCTTTTTTACTGTACAAACACCTCACTCCCTAATGTTATAGGGACAAGTAATATAGTCTTTTAAAATTAATCTATTCAATGACAAAACAACTAAAACACAGCATGCTGTAAATACTAGGTTTGTTTGGGAAGGAGTATATGCTTACTCTACCTAGGCTGCTTTCTGATCTATCATAAATTCTATGATTCTATGATAAATACCTCTTTAGCCTCTTCCAGTGTATGATAGTGGAACTTCTCATTCTCTAATGACTCCACAAGGGATAAATGAAGGTGCTGAATGTTCTCCACAAATTGCTGGGTCAACATCAAGTGCTGTTTTAACATGGCATTTAAAACAAGAACTGACGGAGTGTATGCTGTCAGGGCTGCAAAGAGCAAAGAGTGCGTATTTCAGTAACAGATCACAGTCATGGAAAGTGCCAGTAGTGAGTCAGGTAGTGACTAGGTGCATGACATATAGTAAAACAGTATTAAGAAATGTCTTTCAGTACCTTCTACTGCATCCATGCTGATGACGTGACTGGCAATAGGCACTGGATCAACGAAGCTGTTTCCAGCAGGCGGGCCCAGCACTGCAGAGCTGTTTGCTGTGCAGAGGACGAGAATTACTGGGTTTGGAGGGTGACAAGACTCAGTGCTAGAACTCAGTTTCAGTCTTAGGGACATTGGCTTCCTTACAACAGCTGTAAACCCAACAGGGAATTCAATCAGCCAAACGAATGCTGAAATCTGTGCCCTCCTCCCTTTACTTACTCTCAAATTCACACCGCTTGCCATTGCAGAAGCCACATTTTCTAACCCCAGACACAGCAGAAATAAAGGTTCTTGTATTTGAAGGAAGCCACAGTTTTCAGTGAAGTCCTATTTTCTCCTTGTGCATGGCAAGAAGCATCTTTACTAGTTTTTCCTTTCAAAGAGGAGTAAGAAACAAGCTGCCCTGCAGAAATGAACTGCAGGCTCTGTCACTAACACCAACACTAGCTCACCCATCCAGTTCCTGGTTGTTATGACTGAAGTTCTTACTCTGTCGTCTGGTCCCAGTAATTTCTGCAGCTATCACAGTGCTGTGTTTTAGGAAGCTTTTATCAGCCAGGGGAAGCTGACCAGGTCAGCACGTAAAATAGGAACAAATCTCGAGACTGAAGAGGGTGGTGTCCTGATTTAAACATGAACTTACTCTTTGACCAGCAACAGGTGAATGGAAAATCCACTGTCTGAACTGCAGTTTCTTTTACAGCTGCTCTGTGTACCTGTTTGTGCCTTCCTCTGGTAAGTAAGGGTGATGATGCTGAAGAAGATGGGTCTTTTCCAGAATATCTGCAACTCTCAGAATATTCCTCTGACATTTTTGATACAACTTCCTTGTCTGCTGTAGACAGAGAGCTTTCGAAATCTTCAGAATATTCTGAATGAACAGTTCTGTCATCATGATCAGGATAATCCTGTTTGTGTCTAGAAAAATCTGCCGAAACTTCACCTAAATGCTCAGAGATTTCAGTCACATTTTCAGTATCCCTTTCAGAAGTAGCAGTTGCACCAATTTGTGCACTTATTTTAGGAAAAGTTTGGTCCTTTTCCACAAGGAACGTGTCTTTTTTTGGATTTCTATTTGATTCATGACTCATTTGAGTATCTGTCCCCTGCAAAATAAAAGAGCTGTATGTTAAGAGAATCAACAATACACAACCTGAATATGTCTCCATCATTCTTGATCTCATCTTTGCAGCTAGTGAGCCATGCCCGTCTCAGACAGCTTATTAGCAGAACAGACATGTTTATTTTAGCATCTCCACCCTTCACCAAATGAAGGCAGAATGGAAAGATGTATGACATTTCTACTTACTTGCTGCTTTAATTCTGCTGTCTCGCTGATATTTGATGCCAAATCATCAAGGCTCAGGATATTCTGTCTGAAGCCTGCAATTGAATGCCAAATTGTCATGAGAATTCCCAGGAAAGTTAAAGCACGCTTTCCATGAAGTGAAAGAAAGGAGAAAAAAAAAAGTGTAATACTAAGAAGTAAGAGTACTCAATCACTTTTTACATCGTTAGTTTGGCAACAGCTTTCTAAAGTCTCCTCCTTTGTCTGCAGGTCCACGTGCCTACAGCTCAAGAGACTCTCGCTGCCCTGCGTTTATGCTTGTTTTCACTCAAAGCCAGCAGTACATTATCCCACTTATATACGAACACAATTCTAAATGTTGGAGTTGTTTTGATGTTGCAATTGTCATCCAGAGAAGCATCATTAATCTGAATTCATTAAGTCAAAAGCCAAGAAAAATACAAACGTGTAACAACAGAAAAAAAGAAACATGTAATTTGTTTTCTAAAACCAAAGCTTATGTAAAAATAGTCTACTGAATATTTTCCCAGGAAGCGTTTGCCCACGTTTATTAGTAGGTTATTAGTATAATTTGTGCCAAGTCCATCACGATAATGCTTAGAAATGCTTACCATCTGAGCTTATGCTAGTTGAATCTTCTGCATTGTCTGCTTTTGAAAATAACTCATCTAATGATTTTATTTCACTTCCATCGCTTCCATGTGACATTAGAGTTTGCTTGATGTTGCCTCTTCTGGGCAAAGTAATTTTTACAGTATTGTCTTTCATGGAGGAAGACAGCGATTGAGATCTCACATTATGTTCTGCTGACAGGTTTCTGCCGGCTGGTGAAGGTGTCAGCAAATTAATTCCACCCAAAACATTTTTCTCTGAGTCTTTGCTGTGAAGAGAAGGTGCTTTAGATACCTCTGTCAGTGAAATTTCCTTACGAGATGGAGGAGGCGATCCTGGTGAAACTGGAGTCTTACTCTTGTAAAGAACACGAAAAAGAGATTTATGCATTACCTTGCTTACTGTGTGTAGATCACTAAAAAGAAAAACATTATAATGGGTGAATCCCAGAAATTTTATAGTGCGAACTGAAGCTAATGCATATCATGAGCAAGCTACAAACAAGTTAAAAATAGTTTCTAGTGTTAGAAAATAGAAAGTGACATGCCAATTTAAAATACTTTCAAAGTGTAAACAAAAATACGTAATGCAGCGCAGACTGTATTTACCTTTCCACCCCACCTGGAATCACTCATAACACCTCTCTGGTTCTGCCTTCCACTGGAAAACTCTAAAGAGTTCTCCATGAATTCTCTCATTTGCTTCTCATCGCTATGCAAACCAAGCTGTTGTATAACTTTAATGTTCCTTTTGGGGCCTCGGGGGCTTTCCTCTTCCTTAGAGCAGCCCTCACTGGCAGCCACATTCCTGCCGGCTGCAGCATAACTCTTCAGGTATTTCTTGCCTCTTGCACGGTGTTCAAGACTGGAAGCAGATGAGGAATCTTCATCCGAAGGCTTCCGGCCCAACTCAGTGCTCTGCAATTCCAGCTGCTTTTTCCGATGCAGAATTTTGCTTTGCAGCTGCGCCACTTTCCTCAGAGCTGAACTCGATCGCGCGTGAGAAGCGCCAAGCAGCGCGCTCGGGGCTGCACCTCCGCTCGCTGCCGGGCCCCGCTGGTGCCCGTGCACTTCGCCATTCTGCACCTTCAGGAACCTGCTGCGGCCCAGCGAGGCTCTTCCCGCCCCCTCCATCTCTGCTCCATCCCCTCGGAGCTCAGCGCAGGAGCGAACGAGGCCGCAGTGCCCGCTGGCGGTAGCTGCCCAGCGCGGAGCAAAGCCGCGTCCCTGCCGAGAGAGGACGCGAAAGTGAGGGCGCTCCTGCGGCAGCCGGGCCCTCAGAGCCACCAGGGCCCGCCCCAGCCTGCGGCCTCCTCCCGCTCCCCACACGTGGTCGAAACACCAGCGCTGAGGCACGGTGGAAGCCAGGGCCTCACCTGCTCTCCGCCCGCCGGTGCACGCGCGGCCATCTCGGGACAGATCGTGCCGAGGTGGCTGCAGCACCGCCACACGCCAGCCCGTATCCTAGAGACAGCAACTCCCCAACATCCCGCCCGCTCATTGGCTCCGCGCAGAGACCACGCCCCCCCAGCGACCCTTGGGCGTAACCAGCCAATCCCAAGGAGGCATGCTGCTGCCGGCCAGTCAGAGCGCCGACTACAAGCCCCAGCATGCGTCGCGCGGCGCGGGTACGTGCAATCTGCACGTCCCTTGGGGACTCTAAGCCAATCGGATCGTTAGTTATAAAAGACAGGGAACCCGCAGCCAATCAGAGCTTAGTATAGAATGGGTGTGGGCACGAGGTTGTGGAGGTGGTGCCGGTCGGAGGCGCGAAGCCGTTGCAGTGTGAGAGTGATGGCGGCCGGGCCTGGAATGCGGCGCGGGAGCGGCCCAGTCAGCGTCGTGCTGCGGTTGGGGCTGCTCCTTGGGGTTGTGCTGGGGACTGCCCGGGCTGCAGTGTATTTCCGGGAGCAATTTCTGGACGGAGGTTGTGGGAAAGGGAGGGGGGTAGAGGGTGTAGTAAGGTGGTTGTTAGTAAGAGCTGTGAGCGCGCTGTGAGGGAACGGAGGGTGGGAGCGAGCCCCTCCCTGTGCCCCACATAACGCTCCTCCTGTGCTCTTGGTACTGGCCTCGTGGGGTAGGTGGCTGGCGGAGGCGCTGGGTGAGCTCTGAGTCCAGGCCAGACCTCGGGACATTTCACCTCACCGCTGGGAAGTTCTACGGGGATCCCGTGCGAGATAGAGGTACGTGGGGTCACGGGAACGTGGAGTGGGAGCCCTCTCAGGAGCAGGGTGGATAGCCTGAGTAGAACCACCGTGCGTGGGGAGGGGAAAAGGTCTTTTTTCAAATGGAGGAAAATGTAAGTTTGAATATTAATATCTTCACAGGTCTACAAACAAGTGAAAACTCCAAATTTTATGCAATCTCCTCACGATTTAAACCATTTAGTAACAAAGGGAAGACTCTGGTCATTCAGTATACTGTGAAACATGAGCAGAAGATAGATTGTGGTGGGGGATATATTAAGATTTTTTCCTCAGACTTGGATCAGAAGAACCTGAGTGGAGCTTCCCCTTACTACATCATGTTTGGTGAGTCTGCAGTTACTTCTCCATTGCTACAACGATGCCGCTGCTGTTGTGCACCTCCTGGAGGATGTTTGTGGAAATGATTAAAAACATGAAGGTGAAAGTTGTCTTAATAACAGTGTTGTGGCTGTAGGCAGTTATCTCTTCCATGCTTGAGTTGTCTGAAAGTGTGTATTAACAGGATACATATTTACCCAGGAATTCTCAGCTGATTTGAAGATCATTGCTGAAAATGATTTGAGAGTGAGCTGGGCAAGGTTTTCAGGCCTTTACCTGAAACAATGTAGCATAGACTGTTATCTGCCCTTAGGTGTGTTTGTATGCGACTTAATGAAATTTGTCCATTTGTATCTCAAGGTTTGTCATGTAGGTATCTAATGTGATTAAATAATTGTTACATAATCATTTTGTTTATGCCACAAATGCGATCTCTGTTTTTGTACAATTAAATTAAAGATACAAAGCATGTGATCTCTTTGTAGGGCCAGATATTTGTGGATCTGAGACAAAGAAAGTCCATGTTATTTTAAATTACAAGAATAAACCTCACCCAATCAAGAAACCAATCAGATGTAAGGTAAATATAGATTTCAGAAGTAAACTTCAGGATAACCTAGTCAGAGGGATATTAAGAAGGAAAAAAAAAAAAACCCACTCTTGCAAGCATATATTGTAACTCCTATGCAAGGGAGTTCCTACAAGCTGTGCTTTAGCCTTTTAAAATATTTTATTTGCTTCCTTTAAAACCCAGGTTGATGGATATACACATCTGTATACTTTAATTATAAGGCCAGATCAGACTTATGAAGTAAAAATTGATAATGAAGTGGCTGCTTTGGGCAACTTAGAGGATGATTTGGATTTCTTGCAACCAAGGAAGATTAATGATCCAGCAGTGAAGAAACCCAGTGACTGGGATGATCGAGTCCAAATCGATGATCCGAATGACATCAAACCTGAGGTAACTTGGTAATTTGAATCTGTAGTTATTTTGTATTATTGGATTATTTCATTCCTTCTGAATTCATCTGATAGATTGAACTATGCACTAGTTTTGATTTCTCTAGTCTTTCTGTGTCTTTAAAGGATTGGGATGAACCTGAGTACGTTATGGATACTAGTGATGAGAAACCTGAAGACTGGGATCATGCTGTGCATGGAGAATGGAGTTATCCTATGGTCAAGAATCCTCTGTACAAAGTATAAATAACCTTGTAATTCTTGCTATCTGTAGCACCTCAACTCTTCTTTGCCCAACTGCGTTCAGAATACATGGTTTGTCCTAGGGAGAGTGGAAACCAAGGCAGATTGATAACCCAAATTATCGAGGTGTTTGGCCTCATCCACAGATTGACAATCCGCATTACTCACCAGACTACAATATCTACAGCTATGAAAACATCGGTGTCATCGGATTAGATATCTGGCAGGTGGGTTGCTTTTACTGCAGATAATGGGGAACAAAGGACTTTCTTTTCACTGTGCAATTTGTTTATCCTTTTAGTATAAGTGTTGTCTGTTATTTTGGGATCTCTGGAGATGACCTGTGCTTTTAACTTGCTTTTATTTAAATATATGTACAAAATGACAAAGTTTCTAAGATGCGTTGATATTTTTGTTTGGTTCATAATCCTTTACAGGTAAGCGAGGTGTCCAAACTAATTAGTGTAAGTGTTGTAAAGCCTAATTTGCTCCACCTGACTTGGGGCTTCGAGCAGCTCAGGTACTCCCGATTCGCTCAGGTTAATGGGATGAGATCTGCCCTCTGGAGGCTGCTCTGAGAAATTCCTCTTCCTCAGCTTTCCTGACTAAACTAGCGATGAGACTTGAAACTTTTAAGAGCAGGAAAGAATCTAAAGTTAAAACAAGTTGTTTTGATTCTTGAAAACAGCTTTCCAGAGAGAGAGTTCCTTCATCAAATTCTGTAAAAGGCTGTGAGGTTCTTAGCATGTTCACTGTGTTGAATATGATACAAGCACATTAAAAGGCTGAGAGTAGAACTGTAAAAATAAATTAAATAAGGATGCATCCTGTTTTTATTTTTTTTTTCCCTCCCTCAAAGGTGCGAGCTGGCACAATTTTTGACAATTTCTTGATAACAGATGATGAGGACTATGCAGAAGACTTTGGAGATGAAACATGGGGAGAAACAAAGGTAATACTGTAATTCTTGTCGGTCTCTGTTCTTCATTGCCGTGTTAATAGTTCTGTCTAATCTGAGCAATATTCTGTTGGTGCACAAAAATGAAATCTTAACATTAGGATCCTGAAAAGGAAATGAACATTAGGCAGGCTGAAGAGGAGCAGCGGAGAGAAAGGGTCTCAGAAGAAGAATACTTTGAGCGACAGTTTAAGAGAAAACAAGAGGAAAAAAGAGAATCTCAAAAAGAGAAAAGAATGAAAAATGCTGTCAAGAAAGAAGAGTTTTAACTGTTCGAAGGATGCTCGCATGCATCACTCTGTAAGGATTTTGATGTTTTGCAAACAGCTTCTTGGAGTCTGCACTGATGAAGCTGTATTAACAGGACTTCTTAAATGATAATTTTAAGTTTTGTGAACTGTTTTGGTTACTTTTCAGAAAAATACCGTAATATAGTTATTAAATTAGCTACTAAAAAGGGCAACTTCTGTTAAATGTATTTTAGCTGTGTTAAGATGCATCAAAACACACAGTAGGTTTTGAAACTTTTACACTTTTTCATGATTTAATATTAAATGTAAATTCATGCTAACTTCTGAGGAGATGTAAAAATAAGCTTTTTGCTTTCATTAAAGGCTTCAGCATGTCAGATATGCGAAGCATGTTTCACAGCCTACTTCACACTAAAGAGATAAGCTTTGCCAAGCCTCTGTAGTAATTGCATACTTTTACGTGTAGTTTGTTCCCTTCCGCTCCTCTATGTAATGCCATAAATTTGGTTCAAACTGAAGCCAGGCTTGGAGCCCCTCGCTTTTCATTACCTCTCAACTACCACCTGAGCAGAGTTCTGTGCTGTAAGGAAATAGAGAATGGAAGGAGTGGTGCAAGCCTTGCCTCAGCTGCTGTGCTGTGGTGGAACTGAGGTCAAATTCCTTCACTGATCCAAGTCCTCTCTCCTTTAAGACAATTTCAATGGCCCTTTGGGGTGAAGAACTTTGACAGCTACTGGAAGACAGTAGGGTGAGTCATCCTTTACCTTTTTTTTTTCCCTAAACAAATTCCTCTGAATTTAGCGTGGGCATATAAAAGCTGACTTTGCCTTGTTCAGGCTGCTGCTTGATATCTGTGCAGTCCAGGGAGGGAGTTGTTAGTGTTGTTATATTTCACACTGAATGTTTGATCAGAGCCCTGAGGCAGCTTAATGGGGTGAATGAAGTCTGTTTTTACAAGATTTCGTGCAACAAAGTCAAAAACGAACTTGGATGCTGCTCCTGCAGCTCAGCACTCGATCAGGGCCTCGCCTTGGTTACCTGGAACACCGCTCCCCAGGGCGGCTCTCCGTTCCCCAGCCCTATTTTGCCCGTGCCGTAGGTAGGTCAGCACCAGCTCCGCGGGAGGCGGCTGGGACAGAGCCACGGCCGGGAGAAGGGCGACTACCGCAGCACGGCTCCTCGGGGCGGGGACGGCTCCCGGCGCCCGATGAGCCACGGCCGCTTTGTCCGCGCTCCGAGCCGGCTCCCGGGCCGCTCCTTCTCAGGGCCCGGCCCAGCGCAGCCCCCGCCCCCCGAGCCCGGCCAGGCGCGGCCGCCCTGCCTCCCGCCGCCGCTCGCCCCGCCCTCCCCGCCTCGGCCGCTGCCCGAATCAGCGGGAGGAAGATGGCGGCGCTCATCCCCCTCAGCCAGCAGGTAAGCGGCCCGGCCCGCCCGCCGGGGGTCGGCTGAGCCGAGCGGAGGGACTCCGGGGCCGGCGGCCGAGGGCGGCTGGGGGATGGGAGAGCGGACCCGGCCCGGTGCGGGTCCTCCTGCCGCGGGAGGTTGCATACGGGGCCGGGTCGGCGCTGGGGCACAGGCCCGGCGTTTGCCCGCGGCCGGGGGAGCTCGGGGACGCGGCGGGGAGCGGCTCCCGGGCGGGCGGCGGCCGCTGCTGGGGCACGAGAGGCTCCGTCCTGCAGGCCGCGGGGCTGCGGCACCGGGACGTCGGGCACCTCCGGGTGTTGTGGGGCCCTTCCGCTGCGGGAAGCCGGGCTCCGGGGCCGGGGCTCGCGCTCTGCTTCGCTCTGTCCGCCGGCGGTGGTCGCATCGGCCGGCGCTCCCAGTTGTAACGCGGCGTTAACGCCTCTTCGGCTGCTGGGGTGTCCTGAGCGTGTGCGACGTCTGGAGTGCGTGAGCAGCGTCAGCATGGGCGCGGGTCCGCGGGGGGAGGACTCGGGCTGAGGGGACGGGGTGTGCCCGCTCCGGCTGGCCGCGGTGAGGGCCTGCGCGGCGTGGAACGGTGCTGCTGCTGCTACAGAGGGTTTTTTGATAATTTCCCCCCGGATAATTTAAGCCTGAGCAGCGTGATCGCTGCTTGTTCTGTACACGACTACGCTCAGTTTACTTATTTTATCTAAATGAAAACAAAAGCCCCATGAACAAAACACCTTCTAATGCGCTGGAACAAAATCTGATGTCTGCGTCGGGGCTAGGCCAGGCAGGAATTCATAACGACTGCTGCTGATAAATCACATTATTCAAACATATCTGGTTCATTTTAGTTGTGAACTTTCATAGGAGCATAGAATGTCCCGAGCTGGAAGGGACCCCCGAGGGTCACCGAGTCCAACTCCTGACTCCGTGCGGGAATGTCATTTGTGACGCTCTGAAAACTCATCTTTCTGTGAAGCTACGTTATGTTTGGGCAGCACTAATTTGCCACGTCCCTTACAAAGAGAGAGCACTGCTTTTTAGCTTTTGGGTAGCAGGAAGAAGAAGGATCCTGATTAACATCTGATAATTAAATGAGCATTCTGAAAAATTGATATGTCCATGAACATCCAAACCGCTAACAAAAGCTTTAAAGTGAAGCAATGCTTTGGAAAATATGTATGTAAAATCTCTGGACGTGAACGAGTTTGTTGTACACTGGTAAAAATACATAAGTGTTTCTTTTACTAGAAATTGTGCAAATTCTGATGGTATCAATTGTATTTTCTCTTGTATAACGTTATACATTGTCTTGAGGAAAAAAGGCCCTTGTGAATATAGTCTGTGAATGCATCTGCTATTCTGGCGTTATTCTACAATTAATTCATTGGAAGCATTGTAGTTTGCAAGATAAATACTACTTTCTGTATTGAACTGGCGGGAGTACCCTAGCTGCAGTGAGGGCAGCAAACAGAATTTTGCTGGAAATGAATGAACTTCCTCTGTTAATGGCCTCAATTTCATGATTACTGCAAAGATACCCGTTATAATAAATCCCAGAAATGGTATTAAAAGGAATAGAAGGGGTTACACGTCCATTATGTTGAAGTGCATTCACTCAGATACAAGAACGTTGATACCAACATACTAGGAGCCGTAAGCAACATGTGTAACTCAGACACATGAAAGCATTTAGCTATATTTGTTTTAATACATGAATTTAATTACAGTCGTCTTCCTGTTCTATGACGTTCTGTTTTTAGGAAAGAAAATTCAGATGTCTAGCCCGCAGCGTGCACAGTGCTTAACAAGACTCAGCTGTCCTTGGTTAAGATGCCTATGCACAGAAAGCTTGAGAGCAAGCACATAAAATCACTTCTCGGTGTTAAGTAACAATGGAAACCGGTTTTGATTTACCTTTGATAAGTTTATTATCTTGAATGTTTGGTCACCTTATCTCTAGTCTTTCCACTCTGCTAGGCGTGTTTGACTTGCAGCCTTTGAAAGTTATGGAGAGTTGCATTAGGGATGTTGGACTAGTGCTGATCGTTTTGTCAGTCTGTCTTCTGAGACAGCTCAGGATGCTCGGCAGGCAGAGTCAGGGCAAAGGTAATCTTTCTGGGGCAGCAGTTCTCTGCTTTTGGCTTTCATCTTTGTGGGGCACTTGGTTTTCCCCTTTCAAAGTACCGATTCTCATCCACCACGTGATGTGAGGAGAGCGGCCAGGAGAAAGCTGTGAAGCAGGAGGGCACAAAACAAATGGTTCATCTCATGCGGTGTCCTGTGTGGCCCTGATGTGACCTCAGGAAAGAGGGCTGCTAGGAACTGGTTTAGTATTAGTTTACTAATGCTGCTCAACTAATTAGTTTGGTAATTATTCTGATGGCAGCAGCTTACTGCTGCCTTTTTCCCAGATCTGTGTTAAAGGGCATAGAGACACGTATGTGTGCGCGTAGTGCGTAGTGTGTGTACCGGCTCTGCTGAGAAGTACAGGCTTGAGATTTAAACTTGAAATTTGTATGGAAAATCAATTTGGGGTGAGCCAACAAGGCAGGAGAGTTCTGAAGCGATGGTCTGGGAGGTGATGTAGAGTGCTGGTCCTCAATGACGCTCTTGGGAATGGGAGTAGGCACAGAAACCAGTGTTACCGTACTTAGTGGTGTGTAACATGTTATGTCCGTTAACCACTCATCAACTGCAAACTCATTAAAGTGTTTGCTTCTGATTGCCAACATTGACACGCATTACGTAGGTTCTTTATTGGAAGATATCATCAAATTACAGAATAATTTTGAATGATAACATGGTGTGATGGGTGGATATGCAGCTATACTATTTTTACCACTTGAGCCCATTTTGTCTGATCTGCTTCATCACAAAGATGCAGTCACTTAGGTAAATCAGTCGGAAAGGCTTAATCTTTGCAAAATTCTGCAAGTAGAGAGTAGAGTGCTGAAGTGCTTCCAGCAGCACTTGGGTGCATTCATACTGCTGTGGAGTATGCGTTAAGCACATCACACTGGATTCCTGTCTGCTCTGTCAGGTTAGTCAGCTGTACGTCGCGGGTGACAGCATCAAATGAAGATGGGAAGAATGTCTGGTGATAGGATGAGGTCGTTCCGTGCTGCTGCTGGGGCTTGCTCTATCCAGGGTGATTGCAGTCTCTGCGTTCTCTAGGATGCTCGCCAAATCGGTTGGAGGAGCTTGAAGCTGGCTCTGGCTGGCTGCTCTGTGCTGAGAAGTGGGAGGTGTCCGGTTGGGTGTAGTTGGCTAAAACATACTGTGTTTCATTTGGAGTTGGACAGACTGTTTCCTATTTCCTCATCTTTGAATGATGTGTTTCCTACTTTGCACAGGAACACAACGCTCATCCACGCTGTTCATTTAGCTAGCAAGAGCATGAGTCAGGGTTATGAGTTATGGTCACAGCTTTCTTCTGAAACTATTGTCCTGCTTCTGGAAGAGCAAGGGCATCTGGTGGTGTGGGGAGTGCAATGGCTTATTTCGCTGATGGGTTTAAGTGGAGAACATCTAAGATGTTTAAGAAAGTTCTGAAAATTGTGCTAGCCCGGTAGAATAATCGACGTTCAAAGAGCTCAGTGTTCACTTATTCATTAAAAGGGTTAGTTATTTTGGATAGCTCCTTCAATTAAGATTTGCCCTGTTTATTATAAATGTATAGGAAGGTTCTCTGTGTCATATGAAGTTCCCTGCTCCTCATTGGTCTTTGTTTTCTTTCGTCCTAATTCTCTCTCCCCTCTCGGTGGTGTGGGCAGAACATCCAGAAGTCTGCTTGGGTGACAAGGAGGAAGGTGGTGGCTGGGAGGTGACACTGAGTGAAGGAATCCTTTGTTGGGTGTCTGACTAACGTCCTGCAGGTGGAGAGCAATTGTCCGGAGCACACTTTGGGGTGTTTCAACATCACTGCATCTCAGTCATTAACTTTTTTATTGGGCTGTTTTGTTGCTTGTCTTCTAAGGCCTTTGGCTGCCATGAGGGGTGACTTGTTTGAGACAGTGGTTGGACTGTAGTATTTTTGCTGTTGGTAGCGATGCTGGAGAACAGTGTGGAGGTGTAACTGTTGCGTGGCTAGGACTTGTCTCTATTGTAGGGGGCAAATGAGGAGATGTATTTGGGGCTTCTGCTCTTTAGGCATTTCAGTTCTCATTTCCTTGGAAGCTCAGTGAGAGGAGTCCGCCTGTTTAGTACGCCAAGAACACAGGCCCCTTTGTGTTTGCTGCTTTTGTGTAATGCAGTGGTAACACCAAGTTCAAATCTTCAAGCAACACTGCTGGGGAATTATGACATTGATTAATAAACTATACTGTTCATTTTATTTCCTAATTCTTTAAAATATATATATATTTTTGATAGAAATAATGCGCGGTGTAGTATGTGCTTTTTTCTTGCAGTCACTAAATGTAGGCTATCTTTGATTGCAATTCATTATTGTCTTTCTTGTTTTTCAGTTTTCTGCTGGGATTCCATTGTACGAAACTTATTACAAACAGGTAGGTTTTTAAGAAGATTAAAGTACAATTTCCTTCCCCTCTTTCCTGTGCTAAACGTCTATAAATTCTCTGCTGAGTGGTAACCATATGCTTGTAATTCCTTATGATTTAGACACTTCATTTCTTGTCTCTACTTTCATGGCATCCTTCAGTTGAATGGGAACTTCTGTCTTTCAGGTAGATCCCACATACACGGGGAGAGTTGGGGCAAGTGAAGCTGCGCTGTTTCTTAAGAAGTCTGGTCTCTCTGATATTATCCTTGGAAAAGTAAGTTGGTGGAGTGAGACAATTTTTGCAGTAATGACCTGTGCGTTTGCTTCACTGCAGCTAACACTGAGCAGAGGGAGTTAGCGAAAGCCAGTGAGATGCAGCGCAAATCGAAACCTCTGGACACCAGCTAACCACGGAGTGTGAAGAGCTTCAGGGTCTCGTTCTGGGCTTTGTAGGGATCTGTGAGGAAAACTTGTCTTGAGTGTAACATTTTTGTTGTTAACTTGAGAATTAAATAGAACTACATGTCATAACTTGGCAGTTGCAACGAACAGTTTGAAAAGACGTATAGTATAAATTGTTGAGCTGAGTTAAATTTTATCTTAAAGTTTCAACGGCTTTTATTTTGTATCTCCACAGATATGGGATTTAGCTGATCCAGAAGGTAAAGGGTACTTGGATAAACAGGTAAATAAAATGTACCTGTTAACCTCTTATGTTACCTTCCACAGTGGAGCCTCGATCCCAGAAAACCCTGATATCCGTAGTAATTTCCCTTAGCTTTTTTTTTTTACCTCTAAATTTTCATTTACAAGATAATTTTCTTTTTTTTCGTGTTGCTCATATTGAAGTGTATTACTGAGTGAGGCTGCTGGAGAAGTTAGTTCTTGTTTCTGCTCCTCTTGTTGTCTAAATAATCAGTGTGTGTGACACATAGATACGCAGTCACTGAGAGTAATTAATACAAACTATAATTTTTGGATCTATTTTGGAAATCTTTCTTGAATTAAATAACTGGCATTACTTAAGTAACTTGGAATAAGATGCTCTAGTTACGTGTTGATGTGGAGTGTTGTTGGTTTGTTTTCTGAATGTTATTAATTCTTAAGGAAAAGTGTTAAAAATAGTTATGAGACAGTCCTTAGAAACTAGCTTTGAAGTTTTTGACTCCTTGTTCTGTGTTACTGTAAAGTCTTTTCTGAATCTTCTCTAAAAGCAGTGAGGTAGTTGCTGCAGTACAGTAAATAAATGGGGCCGTACATCTGTTGTTTCCATACTTTACTTGGGGTCACATGTTAGTAAAAACCCTAAATGGATTATTGGAGTGGGTGAGTTAAACTGGTTGCTTGTTTTAATAGAAAGCACTATTGTTTGTAGGGTTTCTATGTCGCATTGCGCCTCGTAGCGTGCGCGCAGAACGGCCATGAGGTTAACCTGAGCAGTCTGAACTTGACTGTGCCGCCTCCTAAATTTGTAAGTAATATCTATCTGAATGTTTGCATATATTGCATGAGAAATAGAGCTGCAGCTGAAATACCCAAATCATCTGTTTTATAAATGTCATGGTTTTGAGAGTTCAGGCTGCTGTCAAACTGTTTCACCGTCACATCTGCTGGAGTCCTGTCTTCCTGAGTAACACGTTTCAGCCCCATCCTGGGCTGCAAAATCAGTGCAAGCTTAACTACAGTCAGCTTGTTCAGTGCGTTTGAGCTGATGTGGCTAAAGCCTACGTTTATGGGGAAGGGGGGAGATGATTTTTGAACTATGTCGACAACAATGTATAGTAATGGGCATGACTACAGCTTTGCCTCTGTGTATGTGTGTGTATAAGTAAAAATAAAATGAAACTTTCATTTTAGCATGACACTAGCAGTCCCTTGCTGATCACACCGCCTTCAACAGAGACTCACTGGGCTGTTAGGGTAAGTGTAAAAGAGAGCACATTCCATCCATTCTTTACATATTTTCCTTGTCTCTAGTATTCCCAGTGAGAGAATTTTGTATCAAATGCATTTCCCATTTCAAAAGTCCTTCCTTACTGATGGCAGACTTGTGCATAGTAAAGAATATTGAACTGTAGTCTTACAGTTGAATTAAGTATTAAACGAGGCTGTGACCATCCCAGGCGTGATGTTTTCAAGACACAGTGAATTTTAATCTTCTGCCTGGATTTCTTCCAGAATCCTAATAGTAAGCACTTTGATGCTTGTGTAAGGAACCCCACTGAGAACAGTGAAGCATTTCAGCAAATTCATCCTGAAGGATTAATTTAAAGCTTGAGTTCATAGAGTATTTAGTGATATACACAATATATGTCATTGGAATAAAGTACCTTCTGATACACACATTGGAATATTTGTGTTTACTTGCTTTTCAGTTGCAAACATTTTCCAAAATGACTTCTTATGTGATCTTTTACTTGTATGTTGTATTATTAAGTGGAAAGCTGATCTTTGGGAACAAATAGTTTTTAATTGGTTTAAAATCTTGTCAGGAGTGTTGTAATCAGAATTTGTTGTCCTTTCAGAACACTCTAGAGACAGATTTTGCACGTTGCATGCTACAATCTCTTAGGTATCGCAACCTTAGCCTTGAAACTAAGCTCCTAAATCACGGTGACACTTGCAAGAAGGCTTGGAAATTTAGAGTGAATGCTTTACTGACCAGTCTTAATTTCTTGCAAGATCTCATTTTCAACACTCACGCAGGCACACTTTTTTACTTATTCAGGCTATTTCTTACCAACTAGGTGGAAGAAAAAGCAAAGTTTGATGGTATTTTTGAAAGCCTTTTGCCAGTAAATGGTTTACTTTCAGGAGACAAAGTAAAACCAGTTCTGATGAATTCAAAGCTACCTCTTGATATCCTAGGAAGGGTAAGTATGCTGTTTAGATTTAGCTGTTCTCTATTTAGCTTCTCTCACTTGCAGTGTTTAATATTTAAAGTGTAATTTATCAACATAAATGGGGTTTTAGCTGGATTTTACATCAAGTGCATGCTATAAAGTAAGAATGTTAAGTAGAGTCTGAAGTCATGCACTTGAAAATAAGAATAATGGTAGCAGTTGGGGCCCTAGAGTAGATTGGTTCCGTTATCTCCCTGTTCATTTTCAGAGGTGGAAATTTTGACTGTGGTTGTATTAAAAACAAACAAATAAAAACAAAAAAAAAACAAATGACTTTCTCCTAAACCATAATAGCTTTTATAACGTTGTAGTCCAGTATTTTGTCACTTTTCCAAATGCACATTGTTTAGCCATACCATTAAATCTGCCTGCTGCTCATACAAGAGAGCACTTTACAGCATCCTAGTTTATTGTAGCTGTGAAATTGCCAAGTATTTTTTTCACATGTATTTATAAATACTTCTCACTTTAGTGCATCCATTCTGTATTGGCAAAAGCAACAAACAATAAAGTATGTTCCTTAGTGGCCTTTCTGCATGTTGATACGATTGAGGATTTATACGTTGTATGGAAGAGCTGTATCTGCATTATTATGTACTTTGTCTTCAGGAAGAACTCAATATATTATCTATAAAATCTGAGTATGTTTTGTTTTAATTTTGTACTTGAATATTGCAAGCAGTTTTGAAAGTCTTCATATTTGATCATGTTATTTTAGTGATAGAAATGCAGGAAGCTTGCTTGTGTTCCAGAGGGATTTGTACCTGAGACAGGAGAGTGACAAAATGGGCAAGGGACATAAATCAAGTGTCTTAAATTTGTGTGGATGCACAGTGAAAAAGCCAGGAGTAGAGGTCAGATGATTGAGCCTCAGTCTGGCAATCTGTACACTCATTAATATGAATGATTAAACAATATCCACTGCTGGCCAGGTATTACAATGCTCAATATTTTGCATCTTTCTGTGTCTGCTGTAAGTCATTGCCATTGTACTTGACGTAATAGTGAAATAAAGTTGACAGATGCTTAAATGCTCTTGTAGAAAGTTCTGAGGGGTGGACATGTTTATTGACTAAAATGGAAAACTAGACATTTTGGGATGAAATGCAAGTTAGAAATATATTGACTTTTCTAAAATGTCTTAACTTTCTTATAAAGCAAACTGGGATGATACGCTAGCATACACCATCTGGAGGATCACAAAAACCTCTCTGGATGTTTTTAGTTAGTTTGATGAATCCTTAATTGCAACACAGGAAGATGAAAACGTACATCTCTTACGTGCTGGATTTATTAGAGCCAATGTTTCCATAAAATACTTGATTCATGTTGCCAGAAAGCTCGAAACCAGTCTGTTTCACAAGAGAATGTTCAGCTAGATCTAATGTAATGCTGTTTTCACCAAAATCTGTTAGAAGCTGTTAGAGGGCATGCTTAAGATGGTGACAACTAATATCAAAGGCACAGAATGTAACTTGTTTTTATCATACATGCTATAGGTCTGGGATCTCAGTGATATTGATAAAGATGGTCACTTGGACAAAGATGAATTTGCTGTGGTAGGTTGCTTTATATTTTCAATTCACGGTGCGTCTGCTAGAGCATATCACTCGGCCGTTTCTTGAGCATTGCAGCTTTCTCTGCTGCATTCTCTTTTATGATCTAAATCATTCCCATGTGGTTTTGGTCTTTCTCAAAACCTTACGAACTCTTGGCTGTGTCATCAAGATTAACATTTTTAGAGTAACATTCAAAATCATGCTCTGCTCTGGCTTGTCTCTCTCTCTAATCTTACTGTCTTTGTTTTACTACTAATATGTAAACTACTGATACTGGAAAATCTCATTGCTTTTTCTTCTAAATTGTTAACGTGTTATATCTAACCTCTTTGCCTTTGCAGGCAATGCATTTGGTTTATAGAGCTCTTGAGAAAGAGCCAGTTCCTTCACTGTTACCCCCTTCTCTCATACCACCTTCTAAAAGAAAGAAGACACCTGTCTTTCCTGGTGCAGTTCCTGTTCTCCCTGCAAGTCCTCCACCAAAAGACAGCCTGCGTTCTACTCCATCTCATGGTAGTGTAAACAGTCTGAACAGCACGGGGAGTTTGTCTCCCAAGCACAGCATCAAACAAGCACAGGTATGATTTTTTTTCTTCTATGTTGGTAAACTGAGGGGATGAGAGGTGGTGGGGGAGGGGAATTGCTTCCTTGTGTAAGCATATCTTAAAATTTTTTTGAGTGGAGAGAATGACCAGAGAATGGAAGAAGAGCATGTGAATTTTAGTCACTTGAACTTGAGGTGTAGCAAATGTTAATGGAGAATTTTCACTTTCTATAGAAAGATTTTATTTAATAAAATTAAAAAAAAAAATTAATTTGCCTTCTAAAATTCCTGTGTGGAGCTAGTTGGGTCTGTATTTCCGAAGAATTAGCATTTTTCAGCTGATGAATAGCTATCTATTAGTATTTATTAACTCAGGTAGGTATTCAGCTGAAACATTCCTCAGAAAAGGGAAATAACTGTTTACAAATCAGATTAGATCGTGCAAGGTAAGTTCAGCACATCCAACACTGAAGAATGCTGTGTGTTCTATACTCACTGTCTTTTGACTCTTTCAGTCTTTTTACTGAAATATAAAACTTTTTTTACAGCCCTCTGTGAACTGGGTAGTACCAATGTCTGAGAAGGTGCGATATGATGACATTTTCTTAAAAACAGACACAGACTTGGATGGTTTTGTGAGTGGCCAAGAAGTAAAGGACATTTTTATGCATTCAGGTCTGTCTCAGAACCTCCTAGCACATATATGGTAAGAATTTCCTACTAGCTGTATTTTTGCAACTTGCTGATCTGGGAAGGCAGTTTATCCATCCAGAGTTTGTAATCTTAACACTAAAACAAAATTAAAAAAAAAAAAAGCCATCAGCATCATTTGCTTGTCCTGCTGCAGAGTTATGATGTGTGGGCTATATGAAAAAACAAGAGAGAAATAAATTCTCTCTTGGCTTTCCTGGGGGAGGGGTATAGACCAGACTGAATTGTAATTGTTTTTTGCAGTTCTAGTTTCTAAAGTTTTTTCTCAGAGTAATGCTCTTCTGTTCAGTCCAGTATGTCTAATAAAAACTGCTCTGTTTATGGAGCTTTTTCACTGGAATAAGCAAGCTCTGAGGCTGAATCAAAAGAAAATTACGTATGTATTTGTATTTCAGACTTTTTGGTAAAGGAGAGTAGTTCCCTTGTTTATAAGTATGATCTATTTTTTACCAGGGCTTTGGCAGATACAAGACAGATAGGAAAGCTAAGCAAAGATCAGTTTGCACTAGCAATGTATCTCATTCAACAGAAGGTCAGTAAAGGGATTGATCCTCCACAAGTGTTGTCCCCAGATATGATCCCTCCCTCAGAGAGGAATACGCCCATACAGGTAAGTAGTGGATTATCTGAAGATACACAGAGCTTATGTGCCTTGATAGAAGTGGGCTTTGAGTATTAATTTTGTACTGTTCATGTTCTGCAATGTGATGGTAAAGAATTGTTTTTTTCTTATCTCCTCTTAACAGTGTTTCCTTTTGCATTTCAAAATAGACATACATTTTTGACAATGCAAGACAGTAATGCAGTAGTACATTTCATTAATAACTGAGAAAAGCTGAACTAGAAAAATACTCCTTTGTCACAAAAGTTTTTTTAAACTTCTTTAGAAAGTGGTGAGAGGCTGTTTTTAGCAGAGCATCTCTGGCTGAGGCCAGGACCAAATTCCTCCCATAAAAATGTGAAATTCTTTTAATGGGAATCTGAAGGGTAGTGAGCTTCTGGGAATTGGTAGTTGACTTATCCCTTGTACCATGGCAATCTATAGCCCTATATCCATCACTGTTAGTAAGATAGTATTGGTCGTGAAAGCATCTGATCTTTCACTGAATCTTATTTGGTTCCTTTTCTTAATAGCATGTCACTGTGTTTCTGAGACTTACATTAATGAATACTTCTATCATGTCAATACATTCACCTTTTCTGTAAATTAAGTAGCATTTTCCTTTATTTTTCTACTTATCCTAACCAGCTTTTGAGTCTAGATATATTTCTGTTGTTGCTATTGCTCTAGTCCTTTTAAGCTTTTCCTGTATCCTTTTTCTGTAGACTCTGTCAGGTTACTTGACTCCTGTAGGAACTGAGATCTCAGCACTAACAGAAATGCGTCGTGTGAGTAATAGTAATGTTGCAAAATTGTTTGTGTACTCTACTTAGAAAAAGCTTTTTTTGAGTTCAATACCTTCTCATCTCTCTTTGCACTTGTGTTCTTAGATTCTTGCTCTTGGCATGATGAAAGTTTTATGATAGTGTGAAGTTGCCAGGGTTGGTTGTTGGCTAAGTATCACTGACAACTTGAAATACATTGGTCTGTCAGGAGGTTCTTTGTCAGGCAGCTCGGTGTTGGCCCACTTCTTACTCATCTACTAATTCTCTGAAGCTGTGGGCAATCAGCATACCTTTCACTATGCTATTTGTAGTTTGTCGGTTGTGTTGATTTTTTTACTTTATTCAATGAAGTCAGACTTTCTGTGGTTATCACAGCAATCTCAAAGTGAATGAAGTAAGCAAACTGCACTTTCTTCTTTTTAAAATGCTGTTGAAATATGGAAGGCCTTCTGATTTATCGTACTAGCAGGAAGTTCAGTGTTGCGGTTTTTGCTTAGTCACAGGGACATGGGAAGGATTTCTAATCCGTTGAAAAAATGATGTCGGATTTTGTACCGAATACTGACACCTTTCCTAAATGACTTCTTTTGTTTTTTTGCCTGGAGGGCAAGAGATGTGCCTCGTGTCTTCCCTAATCTGCACCTGAATGGCTGCAGAAATGACCCATGCTGCAGCTCGAAGTAAATTAGGTGTAATTTCAGAAACTGTCAGTTTGGGCAGGGTTCAAGAACACTGAAATATCATTAATTTCTCGGAGTTCCCTGGAAGCTTTGCTGTAGGCGGTTGCAGAGGTTCAGTTTTAGTTTCTGAATTTAAATTCTACCATTGCCTGCAGTTCATTCGTTGACGTTGTGCATGTTCTTTAACAGATGAGTACTTCAGCTGTCCCATCTGTTACATGAGCATAGGGAAAATTCTCCTGTCTCACAGAATTGTGTGGCACTCAGTAGTTGTGTAATATTTTTTGACTTCTCATATTGAGAGGATTGTGTCCCTCCTTTGTCTTCAGCCTTTGTAAAGGCAGATCTGTCATGGCTGTGTTTTAATAGGCTGTTTTGTTCTTAACAGGATAGCTCAAGTTCTGTTGGATCGGGAGAATTTACAGGGGTGAAGGAACTGGATGACATCAGTCAAGAAATTGCACAGCTGCAGAGGTAATACTTGTGGGCCATTCACTGTAAATCTTGAAGTAAGAAAACCAAATAAGTTTATAGTACTGATGTGTGAGTTACGATTATTTTCTTTTAATCAGTTTGTTACTGCTTGCCATTGAAGTTGGTAATGACTCTCCCGGTCGTTCCGTACAATCAGCCAATTTTGTAAAGCCAGCCTGGAGTCTACCAGGTGACTTCAGAAGACTGATGATGGGTCGTAGTTTTGGAAGAATAATTGAAATGTACCGTTAGTTCATCAGAAAAGATACCAGAATGAGGGCTGGCATTTTCCATTGTTTGTTGTTTTCAGAAAAATATTTAGTTGGTTCTTGTATGCATGTTGTATTATTTAACTAATGATGAAAATATTTGCTTGTTTATCTTACAGAGAAAAATATTCTCTAGAGCAGGACATTAGGGAAAAGGAAGACTCAATCAGACAGAAAACAAATGAAGTTCAGGTAAAAACTCCTGTTTTTAATCATTGATTTTCTGTAATCTAAAATAATACAGTGAAAATAAAGCTTGCTTTCTTCTGTCTTTCCTTATGTTGTTTCTGGAAAAAGTCTCCTCCCTGTATGGGATTTTCTCTAACTTACAGAAAGGTCTTTAGTTTCCTTTTCTCCATCAGAAATGTTTTATTCTGATGCTGGTTAATATAAATAGATGATGATGCATGAACGGTTTGAAATGTCTTTAATTAGTGTTTGACCAACACCGTCATTTAGGAAATCATTCAAAAAGCATTGTTTTTCATAGTAAAGATAACTCAGTCACATGTGTTCTGCATCACAGCTTCTTCCCATCTCATGGGCACTGGTTTGTACAGTGTCATCCACGAGTTCCTGCTGAAAGAAAGCGTGTGCATGCAGGGAATAGTCTGTATGCCATAGAAAATCTTGTGGAGTGTGCCAGCCTGTTTTTCTGTGATGGATCATTCCCATAAGGCATGAGCTGAATGTAAGTTACAAACTGTGTGATTTTCCTCAGGAACTGCAAAATGATTTAGACAGGGAGACAAGTAACTTGCAAGAACTTGAGGCTCAGAAACAAGATGCCCAAGACCGCCTGGACGAAATGGACCAACAGAAAGCCAAACTGAAGGATATGCTGAATGATGTAAGGCAGAAATGCCAGGAAGAAACACAGGTGGTGAGTGTATGTTTATCCTGGGGATCCTCAAGTATATTGTGTCTTTTGTTGAAGGAAGTTGCATTCATTTCATAAACAAACTTTTTCTGTCCATAATTTTTCAACCATAAATAGCAATTTCCACACAAATACAGAGATCCGAAAAGGATTTTGTTAACTTACACAGCTTTCATAACGGTTATAAATATGGTATTCAACCAGATTATCTACAGAAGTCCCTCCCTATGAAAATTGTTATTGCTCTTTGAATATATGAAATATTCAGCCCATTAGAAGAGTTAGAAGCATTATTCCTGACCCACCAGACAGTCCACGGACAGCAGTGCATATTTTTATCTGTGAACCTCATGTCAGTATTTTGAGTTAAAGGCAGGTTTTCAGGGTGATAGGATCATCAGAACCTTGGTGTCTAATGCTGTGCAAGAAAGTGTATAAGGAGAGTCTTATGCAGCTGTATAAATCTAACCCTACCAGAGGTGGAAAAAAAAAACAAAACTTTGTAATACTTGATAAATATTTCGACGGAAAAGGAACCAAGTTCTGAAAACTACAGGGTAGCCATTTAAGAAACAATTCTTAATTACTTTCACAGTTAGTGTGGTATTTATGTCATTTAAGATATTAATAGTTCTTGGTTTTATTGAGTATCCTGCATGCTTACACCAAAAATTCTGTGTAACTTACTAAGAAGCATGTAATTCTTCAGCTTATGATTTTTGTCTTCTGTAGCACTTGATAGGTTGCTTTACAGCTTTCTATTTTTTATAAATTCCTAATACATTACAGCACATTTACTTCAATTTTCTCTCTGATTTTTGTAATGTTTTGTTTTAGATTTCATCACTGAAAATGCAGATTCAATCTCAGGAATCGGATTTAAAATCACAGGAAGATGATCTTAATAGAGCAAAAGCAGAGCTGAATCGCCTCCAGCAGGAAGAGACACAGTTAGAGCAGAGTATCCAGGCTGGAAAAGTGCAGCTTGAAACAATAATCAAATCTTTAAAATCAACACAAGAAGAAATAAACCAGGTATTCACTGTAGTTTGAATGACATCACTTTTCCTTTAAAAAAGTTCTAGAAGTTGAACATCAACTAGAAATATGACTTTACAGAAGAGAAGAAATAGTGGTGCATGAAATAAACCTTTCTGATTGTTGCTCAGTGGAATTAACAATTCCCAGTCTGAGTCAGAAGAAGTTTAACTCCTGAGGGGGTTGCAGGGAAGAGGGGGGGAAGCAACTGTCTTGCAACCATGTTTAACCATGGGTGAAAAGATTGTCTTCTTACTGAATCTCTTAAGTAACCAATTCAATAGTAGCTGCACGCTTCTGTTTTGTGAGAATGACAGTGTTATTGAAAGTTTAACATAGTAAATAATTTTTCACTACTTAGGCAAGAAGTAAACTCTCTCAACTTCAAGAGAGCCATCAGGAAGTCAATAAGAGTATAGAAGAATATAATGAAGCTCTCAATGGGGTTAATGGTGGTAGCCTGACAAATTTAGCAGACATTAGTGAAGGCCTTGGGCAGACAGAAAGAAGCAATTATGGAGCGATGGTAAGAAAAAAATTGTTATTTAGAGTATTTTGCAACAATTAGATTTGTTATTTATACCTAATCTGAAATAATTAAGCAACTTCTCTTGCTGTAAACTTCCCCTTAATGATATATTTCTTTCTTATTTCCGAAAGAAATAACATAAACTTTTCCTTTGTACTGCGCTATATATATATTACGTATTTCAGTTAATAAAAAAAAAGACGTTTACTTTCCAAAATGTATTAGTATTTCTCTTCTGCTAAGACAGTTCCAGCACTATTTAAATCATTTGTTATGTTTCCTTTAAGTCAGTATTTTGTGGTCTTAATTTTTAGGATGATCCATTTAAGAATAAAGCCTTGATGTTCACCAATAATACACAAGAATTGCATACAGACCCATTCCAGTCAGAAGATCCTTTCAAATCTGATCCATTTAAGGGAGCAGACCCTTTCAAAGGCAGTAAGTGACCAATGGCTTACCTGAGACCTTGAAGATCAACTGTTGAGTAAATGATATTTTCAAACTTTTATCATCTTGCTAAATAGTGGATAAAACAAATGATTTTTCTGTCCTGCATAGGTGATCCATTCCAGCATGATCCTTTTGCAGAGCAGCCACCTGCTCCAGCAGGTAAAAGCCCTTGCAATGACAGGACAGATGAATTAGACAATTTGTAGCCAAACACAAAGATGGATTTCAGGGTTTCTCTGGTTTTTGGTTTGCATGTGGGAATTTGGTTTGCATGTGGCAGTCAGTGCAAACAAGATCAGTGTGTTACAGACATTGTTAACTTGGAGTGAAGTCTGTAACCTTGTCAGATATTCACGGAAAGTATGGACTTGTTGCAGCTTAATACCTAGTACAGAGAGTATCTGGAAGTTTGTTGGATTTACCATGGTGTTTTTCTGGTTTTGGTGGTGGTGGTTTTGTTTGTTTTTTAGTAAGAAAAAAATAATCAGTATGAGGTCAAATGAAAAATGGTTCATTACTGACACACCTTGTTGTTCTAGCTACTAGGCACTACATTCTATTTACCTTTTAATACTCCTCCTAGATCCTTTTGGAGGTGATCCATTTAAGGAAAGTGATCCATTTCGTAGTTCTGCCCCTGAGGATTTCTTCAAGAAACAGGTGAAGAGTGACCCGTTCACATCAGATCCATTCTCCAAGCCCTCTGCTTTACCCTCAAAGGTCAGTGATTTATACTTTATACTTAATTTATACCCAGTAGGTTTTTTTTCTGAACACTTCTGAGTGTAATTTCTTATTTTGCCGTGGGAACTAATATTGATTGTATTTGTGTGATATGCTTTTCACTTGAAGATGTTTTGATTTTGTTCAATGCTGTCAATAGCCTAATACTACGTATTTCATCTGTTCATTTGATTATATGTCCTCCAAACAGAATGGTCTGAGACTGGAAGTAACTTGTTCTAAAGTAGTAGATGTTGAGGAGTGTGCAGTACAGCACAACAGTAATTACGTATCTGTTCTTATTTAGCCTGACCCTTTTGAAAGCAGTGATCCTTTTACATCTTCCAGTGTCTCTTCAAAAGGTCCAGGTAAGAAGAAAACTAAACAGTTTGTTCTTTTTTTTCCCCTAATCAACTGATAGAAAACATATTGCTCTGTGCAGTTTTCTCATAACATCACATGACGGGGAAAAATGCAAGTGTCATTTAATCACCTACCTGATTGCCTGCTTTTTTGACAGTAAGTTCTTAAAAATTCTTATGCACAATTTTGATTATTTTTTATACCTGTTCCAGATCCATTTGGAACATTGGACCCATTTGGAAGTGGCTCTTTCAGTAGTGGTGAGGGATTTGCAGACTTCAGTCAGATGTCAAAGGTAAAGATTATGAGGAAAGCAAATGTTCTCTTAAAAATTATTTACACATTTTTGAAGGATGTGATATAATTGCCGTACTTAAGCTGACAACCCATTTCTGCTGTTTTTATTCTAATCAGTCTCAACAACTACTTAGCAAAATACCTTCCATCCATCTCATATATGGAAAAGTCTTCATCAAGACCTTAGGTTCAAGAGGGGGAAATTTTCCACATGCATTCTCAAATACCAGAGAAACAAAAGAAGTAACATCTCTTTTTCACTTGTAATCAAAGGTAGTTGCTCCAGATAATGGAGGGCTGGCGCAGCAATATATTGTTAAGTTCTCTTGGGTACTCACTGCATCTCTCATGGCATTCTAACTTGTTCTTAACAACTTCTCCTTGAGTATAGGGAATCAGAGAAGGGTGGAAAACATGGTGTGCTGTCATTTCACAGCATTTAACAGGATTGCTATTTTTTCTTTTATTGTTATAAACTGAATATATAATGTATTCCAAGTAGTTGCATGTCCTTACCTCCTAATCTGGTTAGTAGTGACAGTCTGCCATTACTTTTGTGAGACCGACTTTGGAATTTGCAGTTAAAAGTTCGTACTGCTTTTTCTAATTTTTCAGTTTTTGGGAGGTTGGTAGCTCTCCAGTAGGTGGCAGCAGTCCTTGCAGATACCGGCGTGTTTGGTTCGGGTTGGAAGTTTTGGTGACTGTTAGATTTAGCTTTGCCTACAAAGCATTCTGTTTTATTTCAGGATAAATTTTCCTACATGGTGTAGTTTATTGTGCTATTTTTAATCGTTAAGAGAGACTTTCACAAAAAACAGCTGAATATATGAAGTATGTTAAAGCAAAACACTTTTAGAATTTTCCAAGGTATTACGAAAAAAGACAAATAGAAGAAAAGCTGTCCATTCTGCCATGTCGTATTTTTACAGTTACTGCTTTGTTTCATGGTTCTGTTTGATCACAGAGAGAAGGCTGTGCTGTAGTGTGAATGTTCATTGCCAAATAATAAAAGGGAGTTTTACTTCCTTTTATTTTTCTTAGCTTTTTGCTAGGAGTAAAAGTTTAAGTACTTATGTGTTTAAGAGCATGGCTACCTTTAATTATTTGTGCTCTTAAACAAAGTACTAGCGCCTGTGAGAGTGGCTGTTAGCATCTTGTGCTGCTGACATTACAAGAAAAAAAAAATGAGGACAGATTTACAGAATTGAAGTTAATGCTTTTCAGTGAGTTAACTTACAACCTTTGTGAAACAAGAGATATTCTGCAGTGTGCTCATACTCTTTTTTTTCTGTTGCAGTCAGTAGCTTCAGACCCCTTCACCTCCTCCTTTGGAGGGATGGGATTCTCAGATGACCCTTTCAAAAGCAAATCAGACACACCAGCGTTACCACCGAAGAAAAATGTCCCTCCACGGCCCAAGCCACCCAGTGGTAAGGAGGTTATATTTTTAATAACCAGTTCCCCTGATTTATTACTGTATACACTTGGAAATAAGGACAAGTTGTCAGTTTTCTATCTTAATATTTTACATTTTAACCATAGAGGAAGCTATGAGATGATCAGCAAATTGGCAGGAATTGTCAATAAACCGGAGTGAATCTGATTGGAAATTCAGTTTCAACTTGTTCTCCCTCCCTAGCTCATTTTTTAAAAAGCTGATTTTTAAAAACATTCAGATACCAGTGAAACTGTTTCAAGAACTGAAGCCACTTTAGAGCTGTTAGTTTCAGGTCTACATTTAACAGCAGCACTATAGTTCAGTTAATATTAGCAGTGAACGTTTAGTTGGCTTACCCAAAAAAAAAAAGGAGATCCGGATTCTGTGTATGAATAGACACATAATTTTGCAGTAAACATGGGTCAACGTTTAGAATTTGAAAGATGTGTTTATCTTTCTACTTGTCTGGTAATAATGCTACCAAGGATTGTCTGCCTTTCAACTGCTGTGCTTTGGAGAAAAGCGTGCACCCTGCTCCCATCCTGTTTACAACAAATATTGTTGATCTAACTGGTTTTGCAAACCAGTTGTGCTAGAACTAGATCCTTGGATAACATGAAAGGTGCTTTCTGTCACAGGGGTGGCCCATAGATTAATCCAAAGTTTGCAAAATACTGTTTAATAAAACAGATAGAAGCAGACCATTGCAACAGCATTAGATTTTGAACAGAAGTGGTATTAAAGCTGAAGGTAATCTTATTCGCCGTGAAAGAATCAAATACTAAATACACCTATGTTATTTCTTTAATGTGGTTTCTTTAAGTTACTTCTTCAAAACATGAACGCTCCTAGCAAATACACTTTGCAGAAATGGGCAATACATTTCACAGGACTGACTTGCCTGCATGTTTTTTTTATTGTTGTATTTGTCTGTCTTCTCATTCCCTCTTTTGTGCATACTGAAGAATTTTGGACACATAGCTTTAATAGTTTGTTTTGAATGTAGATGTGTGCACTCAGCCTTTAATCAGTCTTTTCAAAAATCTTGTTTAAATGTGTAATTCTCCCTCTCGTTGTGAGACACAGTATTTGTAAGGTTCCGCTGCTCTACCCAAAGCAAATGTTGTTTTGATAAAATAGACAAGGAGGAAACAAAGCAGGTTTTTTTTAAAGCAAACGAGCCTCATGTGCTTATGCAGTTACACTCCTCCCTTCCTTCCACACTAAAGCAATCTTCAGCGGTTACTTAAAGCATGAGAAATTTTATAGTAATATACTGCGATTTGAGCAAGAGATAGAAGCATACAAGTATGTGTTAGAAATGGGAACACTGCTCAGAAAACAACAGAAAAGAAACTTCCGTTGTTTCTTACCTTTCTCATTGGTCTGTTTAATTAAAAAAAAAAAAGTATGTGATAAAGATCTTGCTGAAGGATGAATAAATGCCAGTTATTAGCAGCCAATCTGTAGGTTGCCTTGCTGTTCCCAGTTCATACTTGCTTTTGTAACACTTCTTGCTTTTGAAAATGACCTGTGAGGCTTGCTTGTCTTTTGTTAGTCAGGTGCAGTGGAGGCCTAACAGAAAGCTTTACTTGTTCTCAACACTCCAAAATCAAGTGGTCAAACTACCTAGTTGATATGTCTGCAGAGCATTAAAAGTTGCTTGGTTTCCTAAAGTGGTAGTTGACAACTTTCAGAGTTCATTAGGGCTTATGTGACATGCACACACGATCTGATCTGTTCATGGAGCTGTCACAGGGTGTTCTGGATTATCAGAGTGTGGCCAAGGTGTGCCACAGTCTCCCTTCTTGCCCATATGTCCATGTTTTGCCCAGATAAATGGGGAGTTGGCCTCAGTTGTTATTTCTTCATGAGAATGAGAAGGGAGCAAACTTCAGGAACCGAGCACGGGGCCGGGGGAACGCTTCAGACACAGCCTCTGTTGGCCTCTTGATGAAGGGCACATCAAAGGGCCCTCACTTGCACCTGCACAAAGCTGCTGAAGGAATGTGTGGTTCGGATTCGCTGCTCTCAAATAAGGGCTGTGGGGATGCTTTTCATGCAGTTCAAGAGAACTTCTCAGTTAGGGCAGCTTTGTCAGCAGCAGAGTTTCAGTGGGTAATCGTTTCACCATATAAAGTCCAACCTATAAACTGAAAGATTGGTTGTTTTTCCTCTTTTACTGCTTTTCTGTAGTTGGTGTTTCTTCTCAAAGCTTGGACATTGACAAGCAGCAGTGATCTGATGGCTGTTGTTAGGTACTTGTGTTCACAGCTGTCTGTGGTTATTATCTACAAAGGATAGGCAAGCACTCGCTGTGTGGCATGGCTGAGACACCCTTCAGATCCATATCTTTCCCTTCTCGAAAACTAAGGTTAGGAGAGGGGATAACAATCATGAGAGTGTTTCCTTAAAGCTGTATCTTAGGCTGAATCTCAGGCTTACAGTTTTGTTCTTCATAAATCACTTTCCTTCTTTTTCACCCTTTTTTGAACCAAAGCCTTCAAGATACCTCAGATGTTTCTCAGTCTTAAACCGATCTTTATTTGGTCCAAGAGAAATCTCCTATGTTTGTTTTCCTGATTAAATGGTCCTTTGTGCTTTTTCAGTGGCAGTACGTCTTTTAAGGAGAGTTGGAGGTTAATAAATCCATGAATAAAAACGAATATAAGAAGATGACAAGGAAGAGAGGTGTGTTAGAGCTGTGAGCATGGGTACAGGTGTACAGCAGAGCTCCAGCACAGCTTTGTTACCACAGAGATTTGAAAAATCGGTATCTCTGTCCCTTACCTGGTTTAAGATTCTTTTGGGCTGAGGGAGATCAGCTAAGAAAAAGCTCTTGAGCTGCTCTGACCAGACTGTTCTAATAAAAGTCACCCGGGGAGTATGTGCATGCTCTTTTTCTTCAGGAATGCATTTGCAGTCCATGAAGCTCCTAATGGACATTAGGTTTAGTACAGCCCCTTTGGGAGCAGGCTGAAGTAATTTGATGTTCACCAGGTGGTACTGGACACACTGAAGGGTTTCTTTCTGAGAAAAATGAAAGTTTTCCAGTATTTATTGATGTTGAGTTTTAATAATGCTCAAAAAGCTCAGAAAAAGTTAGCCAGATTTAAGCAGGACTGTTCTGTGCATTGTGAGCTGTGTGTTCATCTTCTCCTTCGCCTGTTAACCAATCTTGCCTTGTTTTTCAATTATTATTAGTATTAAGAAAAATAATAGTGTGTATTTACACACTCAATCAGAGGTGCCCCGTGACAGGGATCTGAATCCCAGTGCAAGTTATTTTCTCGTGCTGGTGTAAAAACTAACTGAAGTTGTGCAGATTTAGAAAATTCACTTAATTTTCTGTCATAAAGCATTCCATTTATTAATCTGCACCGCTGGCCGCCTGCTCACGTATTTCTTATACTAGCTTTCAGATCTTGTAGGACTGTTGTGTAACTAAGATTAAATAGTCAGAAAGAGCTGGTACACTGAAACCTGGCAGTTGAAATGGTCTTTGGAGGTTCTCACAGATGAACAATTATGTTTTCTGCCGTGAGCTGCAGATTGAAATCAGTCAGAGTTCACCGCTAACTAGTTTCTAGGTAAAAGTTGTTGATTACAAAAAGAGAGAAACAGATTTTTTTTTTCTTTTTTCTTTTTTTTTTTTTTTTTTTTAAAGTACAGGAAGTTGCTGTGTGGGTGTCAGTGATTGGGTTATAAGTAAAATTCAATGCTCTAGTGCTTTGATCGTGGGACCCAGTGCATTTGCCCCACCCTTACCCACTTCCTTTAAATGCAGCACCATGCATTCCACATTGCGGTTATAACAGTACTGTTAACCAGTGATATTAGTGGAAGAACCTTCACCACTAACCAGTGTGTAACCTTCAACCTCTTCTAAATTTTTATTGCTTGCTTATAGTGGTTTTGACCTTTTTAACCTTGAAAGAATATTAAGTCCTAAACACGCGGGAGGAAAGCGTGCTTTGCAATTTCAGTCTTGTTTCTTCTTGAAATTGTTATTTGATTAAAAATGGTTGTTTTTTATCATTCTAGCTTTTTTCAGTCTGTGTAAACTTTACGATTTATCTCATATATGTTGATATTACTGACTAATGGAGGTGGTTGGTATTGTATTAATAATTGAGAAGTTCATTATTTATGTACTTTAAAGAATTAAGTTTTTCTATGGAATACCAATACACAAATAGCAGAAAAACATCATAATTGGGAATTCAAAGGACTAAGTATCACATTCATTCCATGTGAAGAAGGGATTTGTAGGTTTACTTTCCTGCTATTTGAAGTACAGATATTAAAATAAATTATACTGGGAAGTTGTTATTCCAGACTGCACACAGTCCTTCGTGAAAGAACTTGGCCTTTGTTTTTTGATCCCTTTATTCGTTGTAGCTCTGAGGTACTATGGAAGATGAATTTATAGGTTGGCATTTCAGAGGTTAGTGGTTAACACCTCTGCCTTTGAGTTAAGGGCTTCGATTCCATTCTCACATGGGTTTTATGACAGGCAGTGCTTTTGAAATGTCAAAATATTGCAAAAAATGTTGAGGGGACGGAAAAGGGGACAAACCAGCCTTGCTTAAAATAGTGAGTGTGGTTCTCATCCTTCAGAGATGCCCCACTTGTGTGGAGTCCCGGGTAAAAAGAAATGGTATCTAAATCTGCTGACAAGAAGTGCGTGGCCTTTAAGTAAGATCCATTAAGCACTATTGAGTACTCAGAAAACTGATAGCTGTGATGCTTGCAGCAATCCATCTGCAGAAATAAGTCCCTAGTTTGGGGTGAGGATGCTTCACCCTTTCCTCACGAGTGTAGTTGCCTTAGAAGGTTGTTAGCTCAGAAGGAGCTAGGAATGGAAGCAAATGTACTGCTCATAGGCCTTGGAACATAAGTGTAACACTCATCTGCCCACTGAGTTATCATGACCAAGAAGATATACTGAAAGAAAATAGCCTGGAGGCAATTTGACTTCAGAGCTTTAGTGAGTGGATTCTGCAGTGAGCAGATACCCAGCTGGCAGGTGCACACGTCTTCCAGGTTGCCTGGACTACAGTTGTCTAACTGGAAGATTTCAAATATGTTTACACTGTGGGACTTCTTTTGCAGCCCTGACCGAAGCTGGATGCCCTGCAGTGCTGTGTGCATGCTCAGTGCTGTCAGCACGGGGTGGGGAGGCAGTGCAGCAGCAGTGTTTGTGCAGCCCTGTGCCACTGCTGCCTTCCTTTGTATTTGATGCTTCCTCCTCCTTTATGTCAACGATAAATATAGATTTTTTTCATGTGTTACTTCTCTAAACTTAAGGCATTTTATGGTTTGGCTGGTTGTACAGTTTTAGCCTTATTTTTCATCTATAAAGAAGTACAAGAGCCCTGTCAGTTCACATGTACGTGGAATTCTTACTAACTGTTGTCACTGAGGGAAGAAAAGAGCTGAGATCTTTGCTTCTTTTTGAGTTGCACATCTCAGTGTCTTTGTGCACTGTGTCCTCGGTGGCTCAACTAAACGCAGTCTGCTGGGTTGGTTCGGTATCTCAGTTAAGAACTTGAAAAACAAAGCTGGAATGCTTTGAGTGCATTTACTGGCTGCGTTTCTTGAAAGAAAATCTTGTCTTGTGAGGAGATGGTGCTAAGCACATTGCATGTTTGTGGGCACTTTTTGACCTGCATCATGTGCTACGTTCCCAGTACATGAATCTGCGTAAAAATTTTCTCTGTGTATTTACTGCATATTAAGTATAAGGAGAAAGAAGCCATGCTAGGTACAGTAAATTTAATCAGGAGTTAGAAACAAAAGAAGACTGTTAAGCATTTAGTTTAACTAGAGGGGAAAAAAAAATCCCTTGCATTTTAACATTTTTTAATTGCATGGGCACACTCAGGTCGTATGGATCACCTTTGGTCTAAAGGGGAGCACGGAGTTCTGTTATTTGCTGCATGATCACAGGAGGGTTCTGTTTATTTCGAAGTGGCACCGCACACCTGTTTCCGTAGAGCTGCTTCAGTCCCAAGGTTACTCACGAGCAGCGCGGTGCCCGTACACCTTTATTTTTTCCTCATCTGCAGCTGGCTGTGAAAAATTCAGCCTCAAAGTTTGTGAGTGACGAGGAGACTTTTGTTTTCGTGCCTTCTAGAAGACCTGACAGTTGCGTTAGAATAAAAGCATCCCTTGTTGTTTAGGACAAATGACTCATGGGTGGAGCACCTGCCCCGGCCACAAACTAAAAATTCCATTCACGCTTTGATTCTGTTTGTGCTGATCTCTCACAATAAAGATCTTTCAGTACTGATTGTTGAAACAGGTTGTTTAGAATCTGTTTCAGAACAGATCGTTAATCTGAATATAGAATGATTTTCTCTTCAGGCCTCTCTTTCCAGGAGTTGGAGGTTGTAAGAGCGCTTCTCCTAAGCTAAGATGTGCGGGGTTGTTGCCTTGCAGGAGGGGAGAATTTTGCAAATACGAAGCAAAAACACTTTGGGGGGGGATTTTGCATAGGAAAAAATCTTACTTCTGTTACTAAAAATATATATTGTGAATTTGTGTGAACAGAAAGTCGAGTTTGAAATACAGTGAAGAAATAGCCCTCGTTGAGGACAAAGGCTTCGAGTATTCTGTAGAAAATCGGTTTGAATTTAATTTTCAGAGTAATTTGAAAGCCGGTAATAATGCTTTCCTGTAAGTTCTTAAAGCTCGCAGTTTATGAAAGTTTTATTCTGCACCAGTGGAGGAGCTGGCAAGCTTAGCAGCGTGCTGAGTAAGATGGGAATGCAGATAGGTTTGGTGGAGCGCCAAGGAGAGACCTGGGGGAGGCACCTCTCGGTCTCCAAACTTGTGCAGAGTAACACCTCCTCCAGCTCTTACAGATGGGCGAGGAACCTGGCCCGGCTTGTCTGGTGTGACTGCACGTGTGGGCTTCGCTCACTGTCACTACGAATCCTGCAAAGCGTGACTCTAGCTTGTTGAAGCGGATCTGTCACGTTGGAACGCGCCCTGGAAGGGAGCATTGTGCAGACGGAGCTGAAAGCTGCGTGGTGGCAGCTCTGGCAGCGTGCAGCCTGCAAGCACATGTGAAAGCTGCTGCTTCTTGGAGTACAGTAAGGTACTCTTCCAAGCAGAGCGTTAAGATCCAAAACATGGAATATGGTGAAAACTGTACTTCATTGCTTCACTGTCGATATGTTGTAATTCAATAAGTGAAGCTCTCTAATTGCGTTCTACTGGTGAGAAGTTGTTTGCCTTGAACTATAGATCTCAGCCCTAAATTTTGCTCCAGGGTATGAAATTAGATAAACCCTTTGCATGGGTGGAGTTCACTACAAGTTAACAGCATTTGCTGTGGTAAACCATTTTGTTCATCATCTCTTTTTGCTGAAGTGAGCCCTCGGTGTGGTTTGGGTGCACCACTTGGGTAACTGCTGAAACTGCTGTGGTTTCAGAATAGGACCTGTTTTGCTTTTTTCTGAACTTCTTTCCCCGAAACTATTAGCAGAAAAATCAAATAAGTAAGGGTTACAACTGTTTGCCTATTTCATATTGCCGTGCCTCAAAAACGTTAAAGAGTATCTTATAAAATACAGTATATTAATCACTGTTAGTTACTACCTGTAGTGTATTTTGCAGCATCACCATTTTGCCAAATCCTTCTGTTCAGTTGGTGATGTTTTAAAGTGATGCTGGTATTTTTGCTTTATGTTATAGAAATACTTAAGCCACATGGAAACACAGAAATCTTTTTAAAATACATCCTTACTGCACTGGGGGATTCGCATCTGGGGTCAGCCTGCAACAATGTGCTGTAAGAAAGAGAGCTCTCCTGTCGTTACTACTAGTCTGTGGCCAGTAAGTTAGTAAATGTGAACATCTAACTAAGCATCTAGTCAAACAAACTTCTGCTAGGCCTCACAGCCATGTTTGCTGAGCTCTGCAGGATCAAACAAGCCATAAGCAACAGAGAGAGTGGAGTGAAAGAGGGCTCATGAGTGCTGGGATTGGCTTATTCAGCATGGGCACTGCCCTTACGTTTCTCTGCAACAAATAATCTTTGTTTTATATAGGTTGCCCTGTTCAAGTTCTTAGAATCACAAAATTAAAACCCTCTTTTATTTTTCAACATTCAGAAAATGAAGAAAATGACACTGAGAACATAAAATGATTTTTTTCTGTATTATTAACAGTCACGCTAGTATTCATGGTGACATTTCCTCTACAGCAAAGTTTAGTGATCTGTTCTGAAGATGAAGCACAAGAAACCCCAATGCTCTCTGCTTGTGTTTCGAAACCACTAGGGGCTTTGTGCAAAAACATTAAACAGGCCACCTAGAAAAAACAGGCTTGCTGAGCAAATAATGTTACAAAACCTGCGTTCGTATTAACAGTCACCAATTCCACAAAGGGGTTTCAGCAGCAGCAGGTTTAACCTATGAGAAGAGTGGCTTAAAATGGACCAGCTTTTCCTTTGTCCATCAGATCTGGTGTGGGACCACGTAGGGTGAAGGACAATGGGAAGATGCAGGCACCCCTAGCCCTGCTTCTGTTGAATGTGTGCAGCTTACAGTGTGTATGAGCACATCCCACTGACTGACAGTACTTTCTGAAAAGACAGCAGGCTGTGTCTCAAATATGGCAAGTCCACACTGCGGAATCTGCATTTTCAGCTCAATTTCTGTGCTTCCCGACGATGTGTATCCTGATGTGAATAAATAAGATTCCTATTAAGTTATAGTCTAGAGAACTGGAAGCTTAAAACATGCTGTTATTAATGTAAATAGGGTAGGTAATTCAGATTATTATGCTAAATAGGGTGTGTGATTCAGGTTATTTTGAGAGAAGTTGTAGCTGTCATTTCTTTTAAAGATGTTCCCAGATTCTGCCTTATTGTTCCTCGAGTACATGGCATTGTCAGGACAGACAGCTTTCTGACCTCTGTTGGTGGAATCACTAAAAATAGGGTTCTTTTCAAAGGGAATTCAGAATTAACCACTGAGGTTCTAATTAGAACTACTAAAATACACGGCTGTTATTTATGAGCACACACAGCAGTTCCCGTTACGGGGGTGGAATGTATGAACAAGAAGTCACCGACAAAAACTGGGTTGCACAGCAAGCACCCCCGAACAAGGTGATTTCTTTATCACCTTCTTTTCCGTTGTACGCAGTCGTAGCAATATGAACCAGTTCCAGGAAAAAAAAAAAAACATACATTCTGTATACTCACAGATAAGTTACTGTTCTACTTAACACAATTAATTATTTTAGTGATATAAATGTCCATGCCTTCTGTCGTTTATGTAATTCCAAAGAAACTGAGATGTCTCTATTCCTGGAAAATGAACTGAAGTCATGCTTGTTAAATTCTTCTGATCAGATGTCTTCGTGTTGGGTTTTATCATTTAAAATCTTGATGGTGTTAATATTGTAGCATTTGTAAGAAAGATAAATCCAGGTAAATAAAACAGCTGTCAGAGATGATTTGCACTGAGAAATGAGTACTATTGTATTTGGTTAAGTTTTAATCCACCCCAGGAAGAGTGGATGATGCTAAAGTGCATCACAGCAGTTTCCTATGTAAGGGATTTGCATTGTCCATGGTAAGTAACTTCTCTTTTTCTTCTTTTTTTTTTTTCTCCTGAACTTTCCAGGTAAAAGTACTCCTGTAAGCCACCTTGGGTCTTCAGATTTTCCCAAGCCCCATGATCCATTCCAGCCATTTGGGGCTGACAGCAGTGACCCGTTTCAGAGTAAAAAGGGGTTTGGGGACCCATTTAGTGGAAAAGATCCATTTGCTCCCTCCTCTTCAAGTAAAACTTCTAAAGACTCTTCCTTGGGGTTTGCAGACTTCAGCTCTGTAAGTTAAGTTCATTGTCTCTGAGCAAACCACTTTCTGCTCTGCTTGCAGCAATCTATTGGGTTTTTGTTTTAACTGCAAACCTACTGTTCACTGGCTTCTGTCTCTTAGTACCTTCATGCTGTCCTCGTTGTTTTTGTATTAATATTTCTGTAATAAAAAGGCATTATTTCAATAAAAAAGGAATTTTGAGTTTCATACTAAATTTTGAAGGATTTACTTGCATTTAAATTATTCTAGTACAGTGTGCCTTTACTCACAAATTCTTTGTAGCAGAATCTGTGTATTGTTTTTGTTGCATGGAGGCTATTTTGTAAATTGATTTTTGGGAGCCAATGATGTACAGATTCAAAAGCAATTGTTGAAGACATTTCTATAGCCATTTCACCATATCCTGAGGAGTGAATCCTTAAAGGGAAAGATTCCGTAAAGTATTTGTATTTGTTGTGAAAAAACTCTTGACAATCCTGTCACAATGTTTGCTGTATACAATGGAATGTGATCGTAAGGATATATATACAAGACAGAGACTGCAAATTTAGCTGTTGAATTTTGTTCCCGTGACTGATGTTGTAGAAAAGCCCTTGTTAGACAAAGAAAACAAACTTGTTGTGTAGAACCAACACAGATGCTTCCATGTTGCACTCCAGAGGCAGTAACTGAAGGTTTGGAAGTGAAGCCAAGAGCCCGGTCATTAAAAAAAATCCGGGTTTCTGAGAGCCTGCTTTTGGTTTCCGTGCTGGCAGTTATGTTATTGAATTGGAAATCACTGTAAATATAGTAGTAGTGTGGTTCTGCTTCCACAAGTAGGTAGAAATCTGTTCCATCCACAGCATCAGGTTTCTTCCTCCTTTCATGTGTTCTTGTGCTGTCACGTTGCCATGCAGTGGAATTGCCAATTCAATCTGTTCCTGATGGGCACAGATTGGTGTTCAGCGAGTGGAGATCTTCAAGCTGAACCTTTCAGGTTGCTGATTTTTTTTAATGTTTTCCCCTGATTATTAGATAATAGTAAATGTGTATCACTTTCCTATTTGATATTGTCAGTCGAGGTCATCTGTGCATACGTTTACTGGCCTCAGTGCTTTAATTTATCTATGATACTGAAGACGTCCAAGTTGAAGATATTCTGTATGCTTTACCACAGTTAGTATTAGCCTGTTGAATTTCATGCACAGTTAAGTTCTGTGATTGTATACAAAATGGTGACATTCTTAATAAAAATAAGACGCAAAACTTGCTTTATCTGAAATTTCTTGACCACCACCTAGCTTCATCCTTGAAAGAGACAAGGAATGAAATGGAGTGACTGTTTCCCAGCTATTGTCTTACTTACAGACTGCATTTCTTAAGTTAAAAACGTGGCTTACGCTAACGAATGTACTGAACAATTAACCACAGTGGGTGATTCCCTTCCCAGTGGGTGCTCTAGCACTTAATTCTCTGTGCCATCAAGTTTCCAGGAGATGAGATTAACTGAAAGATGAGGAGAAGTAGGAGAAGTGAGGTCAGGAGTAGTAGCCCCTTACTGAAGAGGCTTCCTGATAATTAAGTGATTTTGTGAGTGGCTTTCCACTGTTATAAGGAAAAAGAGGTTAACTGATTTGGACATTTTCCCTGATCTTCTTAGTGTTTATTTTTTGTTTGCCTAGCTCATGATTACAGTGCTACAATTGCTGCTAGTTACCCTGCAATCAGGAGGAGTGTTGCACTTGTCTTCAGCTGTTCTTTGGGAAACTTTGCCATTTTCCTTACAGAAGGTGTTTTGATGCACAGTTCAAGTCCATGGAATCTGAGCACAGTATCGTGTTGGTTTGAATGATGGAATAACCTGACTTTTAATTGGAATTCTTTACTGTTGCAAAGAAATAATTTGTTGGCCAAGGCACGCACCCAGTGGTTAAGGATGTTCTCATTGCATTCTTAACTTTTCCACTGGCGTTAAATATGAATCTTTGGAACAAACTGGAACCTTTTGGTAGCTCATGTTCCAGGTGTTTCTAGGTTCCAGCTTCAGTTTACAGATCAACAAGAAAACCAATCCATCAGCCTGCAGAAAGCATTTAAATTTCCAAAAAAAACCCAGCATTTGGAAGCAAAATATGTTTTTTCTCTTAATGTAATCTGGTAATTTAGCAGATAGTATCTGTAGCTCTTTTTTAATATATTTTATTAGTTTTGCCACAGCCTGCTGTTTTCCTCATCCATGCATTGGGCCTGATGGTACTTTTGCAAAAAATAATAATAATATTGGAGAGCTTTTATGAAATGATAGATGCGTTTTCTATTTTTGGACTTCATGAAACCTGGTCTTATGCAAAGAAAAAAAAAAAAGTTACCTAAAGTGATATGTCACTGAGTTACATTACCTCCTTATAAGCCACCTGTACAGGAATCAGAGGCCGGAAGGAATCGTGTGTTTCACCATCTCACTATCTGATGGCCAGCGTTACGCCCCGAGCATTTGAATTCACGCTAATTCTCTGTGATAAAGGCACATCCAGCTTTGTACTGAGCCCTTTTTACCCATGGAAGTATGAGTTGTGCATTGTAAGCACGTCAGAAATTGTACGGTCATAGCCTTGGAAGACCTGTCCAAAGGTGCAAGCTACAGGGTGCAGCTGTTCTCAACATAACAAACAAACAGAAACCACCCCCAGAGAGTTTGACCGAAGTTTATTGTATTTCTGATGACAAGGGAAAGAGTGACTGTTGTTCTCAGTTATTCCAGCGTAGGATTTTCCTTTAGAGTCCATGGGGTATGTGGAGAAGTCCCACTTCCATTGGAGTCTCTCTTCCCTGGATGTTGAAAAAACTCTACTTAAAATCTTAGTGAGCACTGAGCTGAGCACTGACAGTAGGATATCTGATATTTAAAAGTGAAATATCGTTACAGGTGTGGGACTTCCATAGAGTGTTATTGCATTGAATGCAAAGGTCCTCACGTAATTCCAACGGCACTGAAAGCCGAAGTATCGATTGAAGAGTAGTTTTTAAATAGTCCTCTTTTTTTGCATCTTGATCTGGCAAATAAAGTCAGGAACTGAGCATCCAGAAGCATCCAGATAAAAAGCATCATTGGACTAGAGTAAATGAGAGCTGGACTTAAACAAATACAAATTGAGGCATTTATTTAAAACTCTGAATTGGAGATACAGTGCAGAGTGGAAAAGGCGGAGGTGGTGCCTGCGTGGTGTGCGCAGCGAGGTGTGGGTCTGCTCCTTAACGCTGCCCTGTAAATCAGAGCAATGTTCCCAGTTTGTCTGGGGAGGAGCAGCCCTGCCGTGGCGCGTTGCAGTGCTCAGAGTTACGGTGCTGTGGACCACGGGGCCATTTTTGCAGCATGTTTTCAGCTGGAATTAAACCACCACATTCCATGGAGTTCTCTCCCTGCCTGTTCCTAAAAAAAAAAAAAAAAAGTAGTTTTTCTGAACATTCCGAATAAGAACAAAGCAAGTTTTAGAGAGGAGATATAATGCAGATACTCACGTGCATCTCTGCCAACACTTCTGCTAGCTTTCCCCTTTTTAGCAAATGCTCGAATTCAACAAAAATAAATGATACGGTCGATTCTTTCAGATTTAAATTATTATTTAAATTATAAAATTATTTCAAGCATTTGTACGATACTTTATGCAGAAAATGGAAGCAAAGCAAACTTCTGCATACTTCAGCAGAGAACACCAGCGCGTCATTTTGGAGCAGTTTTGTTGTGGTGTGCTTAAAAGTGTTTGGGGAAGCTCAGACATTGGAAGCTGGATGTTAAAATGTGTTCTGTTTCCTCAGTGTTTTCTGCTGAAGTGAAGTGGCTTCTCTTACATTATTTCTTACTGGAAGAACTCTGCTTGTGTTTTAGGAACAGTTACAGAAGCGCTTTTTGTAACTTCTGATTAGGTGATGAAACTTCCCCCGAATCAGCAGTCGGCGGAGTCGTGATTAAAGCCCCTCACCCTTAGCAGGAAATGCTACAATTAAGCAACGGAATTGCACAAGAATAAATAACTCTTGGTTTTACCATCTAAAAGCTAACAAATCTAATGCTCTTACGATTGGCTGTAGGTTGCTACGCTCGCAAAGTGCCACCTGGTGTGCTGGGGGTTTGGGGTGCAGGATGCACACCCCGGGTCTGTTCTGCGGGGGGAGGAGGAAGAGGTTGAGGAGCTAAAGGGCAGGATGAAGTGAGGAGAGCAGTGAGGGGATTTTTGTCCTAGTCGGGAAGAATTCCCTAAGACAGCTTGGTATATTTGATTCACGTATTTAATGAGTCTGATTCATTGTATTTTTTACATAATTTCCTCTGGCTTTTCAAGTAAATTTATTAATTCATTTCCCATTTTCATTTTTTAGTTTGGAAATGAAGAGCAGCAGCTGGCTTGGGCAAAGCGGGAGAGTGAAAAAGCAGAGCAAGAAAGACTGGCTCGGCTGCGGAGACAAGAGCAAGAAGACCTCGAGTTGGCCATTGCGCTCAGTAAGGCCGACATGCCGAGCTCGTAGGGCTGCTGGGCTCCTCCCTGGCCCAGGGAAACCTTTAGACGTGGCTTTTCAGAGATCCCAAACTCTTGTTCTGTTGTGAAAATAATTCTAGTCACCTTCAACTCTAAACAAGACTGCCTGGTTCAATCCAGCTGGGCTCCGCGCAGCTTTTCGAGTGCGTAATATGCAGGAAATACTGTGTTATATGTTCTAGGTAAAATTACTGCTTGTGAGGAACTTAACAGGATCTTAAGATACTGAAAACAAAGTTTATTTGTCTTGAAGACGACGTTGCATATAGTAAACTGCACCTTGTGAATCTGGCTTATTACCTGACTCCCGTTGTTTTTTGAGGCTGCAGTACAAATTTCAAAGAAAATGTTATAAAAAGATATTTACAGAATTAGCTTTCACTTGCTTAATTTAATAATTCATGGTAGGCTGATGTGTGTTATCTACGTCAAAGTCTTCAGCACAAAATTCCTTATTGGTCCCTTTTTATCGCAGATATACAGCTTTTATGAAAGAATCTGGCAGTTTATATACGATGAATACCAACGTAGATAGTATCTAGTACTCTAAATTTGAGAACTCTGTGATTTAGGAGGTTTTCTTATTTAAATATTTGTTTGCATTGGATTTTAATTGTAGGTGACGTTGTAAAAGATGGAGTTAATCATTGTAGTAAGTTGAAGAAGTGATGGCTGGCAATTAAGTGACCAGGTAAAATCTGGCTTTATCTCATAAGCAGATGTGATTACAGGATTGTGGTAGAAGTTTGATTCTGTATGAAAGAAGCACTCAGCTGAGTACTTAGCAAGCTTGAGTTGTGTTCTCCCCTACAAGTCACCTTAGGTTGGCTCCATTTGCCAGAACATAGATGGTATTATTTCTGTTATCCCGTTGATGTGTGTGAGAGTCTCTACCTCTGTTCCTTTAATTCCACCTATCTTATATATGGGGTTACAGATCAAATGTTGCTTAGCTGTGGTAAGGCCAAGGTTGAACAGATTTTACTGCATCATCTACGTTCATGTGTAACTCATGCAAGTACAGGCTGCCTGGATCGGCTTTAAAGCGCGGCTGTGGTACTCACTGCTTCCACCTGGTAAGGATAACACCCTGTGTTTTACGTGTCCGATTTAAATAAGTCCTTATGATAAATCTGTGAATTATTTGCTTACGAGGGTTGCCTTTTCTGATAACCACAGGAATTCTGAAGGTTCGGTTGTCTTTACCTTGGACTTCCATGTCTGACAGCGTAGGAAGCCGGTTCTCGATGCTCTTTGTTCTCCCCGGCGCAGCCGTTCTCTTGCAGCATTTTCTGTTTTCTGGAAGATGTGCTGTTCCTTCGCCCTCATGAACGCGGTTACGTTTTTCTGCCTTCGCTTCCTTACTTCTGTTTTTCACAATACAATGACAGTGCCTGTTTACTGAACGAAAGCAGTCTTGCCCCATTCTCTTGTAACTGCCTTATTCTGGATGCTTTCCTTCACAGAGATAAGAACCAAATTGGATTGTTTTCATCTTAATAGTAGTTCTCCGTTCTGAGACGCCGCTGAAACGGCGTTGGTTGTCTTAGGCCTTTGTGCGAAGGGCGAGCGCGTGTTTGTGTGTGCATCCACAGACGCGTGCGCATCCATTCCTTTACATCTGCACAGGGCATCAAACTGAGAGCCCGTCTCTCAGCGTGCAGGGTTAGGAGCTGCAGTGCCCTGCTGTGTGTGTGCTGTGCCACTGGTACTGCACGCTGTGCGAGCCTTTCATTTGCCTCAGGAAGGGAGGCCATGCGCTGCGGTGCCAGGACAGCGCCGCGACGACTCTGGTACCTTCTGTGAGTGAACGCCTGCGAGCGCGGTGGGATTTCTAATCTTACAGAATCACACTGGAGATCCCTTCTCATTTTTCTCTGTAGAACGTCAGATTAAATGATCAAACGTATTAAAACCTCAGCGCGTTCTCTTTTCTCTTGCTTTGCGGGACTTAAAGTCTCTGAAAGCAAACTGGGTCTGTCTGCAGCTGACATGAGATCAAACTTGCTGTGAAAGAGTAATTTTCATAATTGAATGGCTGCAGTGTAGGGATCTCAGTGAAGTTAAACAAATTGTATTCATGAGTAAGAGTCTCCTTTTCATTTTCTTTTGGGTATGAGTCTTTGTAGTGTCTCCTCTGCTGTAATAAAACCCTGTTTGTGTGTAGTGCCATTTCAGAAAGGAAAACCACTTTTGGATATTACTTGGATGATGTCACTCCAGTGGGACAGGGTGGATGAGCTGAACAGCTTGATTCATTGTCTGTGTTATGTACCATAACGAGACTTTGTGCTGCTTTGTCAGCGCTCAGAAATATTGTAATTTGTAATGCTTCTCAGGCAAGGAGTCTGTGTTCTCAAGTTGCTGAGCAGGAAGGCAGAAATGTGAATTAATTTCTAGCATTCCACATAGTGTTAGAACTAATTGCTCATTTTCCTGTTTCCTTATGGACTCGTTCTTCGTATTTGCTTCAACAGCAACAGATCAAGCAAATTAGCAAGGATAGAACGTGTCCGCTCTGCACTGTGTGTAAGATCTAGTTACCTTAGCTTTACTGAAACGCTTTGTACACAAAATGTGAGGCACTGAAGTAGAGGAAAATGTAGCTGTGATTTCTCCCTGTTGTGTATTTAATACAGTTTTCCATGTAGGAAAGTTGATTTCCCACGTTCTTCCCTTCTGCCTGTGGCTTAGTGTTTTGTATCATAACTGCACTTGATTTTCTAAGACAAAACTTTTATGGCAAGACATTGACCTTATTCTTCCTCCAGAACGGTGAAATCTCAAGCACAAATAGACCTTTTGCTATTTGGGCAGACACAACGTGTACAATGCAAATATATAAAATGTGAGTATACACAATGCATATACAGTGTACATTTTGAGATCCATATTATTTGTGTGTATATATATATAATGTATAATGTAATAATAGTGTGTGTATATACTATACATGCCCACGTACTATGCCTAGTATATAGTTACTTGTGCTGTACATAAAATGTGTATATACAACGGATATGTAGAATATGCATATATATTCTATATATTAACATTTGCGTGTATGTATTCTCTATAGAGAGATGGGCACAGAAGTGAAATCTATACAGAAATACAGATGAGATTACGGCCCTTAGAATTTCAAAGTTCTGGTGAAAGAAAAAAAAAAAAAAGAGGACTGCCTGCTACGAGTGAGTTTGTTTTGAGATTGCTTTCATTGGCTGAAGAGCTGTGTTCCCTCGTTGTGCCAAATGTGAGAGAGACCTGGCAGAAAGCAGGTATCATCTGCACCGGGTGTGACTTCACATCCTTCTGAGTGTTTCAGCTCCACTTTTCAGTTACTTTGCAGTGTAGGCTTAATTTCTGATCTTCTCCATGTGTGGGCCATGTGTGGTCTACTTTTTCTCAGGCTGAGGCCATGATTTTTCCCTACGTCGGCTTGTATTTTCTTTTGTTTCCTTCCCTCCCTCCCCCCCAATTTAAAAAACCAGGTATTTTTAAGGAGCTGTTTCTCCCCACACTCGCACAGTTCAAACATGGAAGCACGGAGGTGAACGAAGTCTTTGTCTCACCTCATTCCGGTGGCACAGGTTGCACCCAGTGGTCACCTGGACCTCAGTTCTGTTTCCTCCGTTTCCACCTGAGCTTCTCCTTCGGGAGGAACGCGGATGCGTTGGCTTTGGGGAAGGGATGGGGGTGATGCTACTTCCTTGGACAAATTGTTAGACTGTGGTACGCTGAGCAAAACAAAGAGGTTGCGGGCACTGATAGTGGCACGTGTGTGTCTCATGCAGAGCGTTGTCACTGCTGGAGTGACTCAAGGAAAACCATGCATTGCACACAGCACCGAGGCCCAGCAGCTACTACAGGAATGGCAATTCTTTACGCTGAGCCTACGCATGCAGGCGTTGCGTGTGGGACAGGTGCTGAGTTACCTGTGCTCCTTTATCCACCAGTGTGTTCACGTTTGCCTCGAGTGCTTTCCCTCCGACGTAGTCACACGCTCCCGTTGTAAAACAACACCAGTCATCCTGCAATAAAAACGGATGCTCGTAAAAGTAGTACTTCTATAATGCTGCTGTAAGGAGTAGTTTCGTATTGGCCAATTTTTCCTTGTGAGATCTCTGCCCCACGAGGGTCGCTGGTCCTCGCTGTGCCGTGTTGTGACGCGCTCTCAGGGTGTCGGAGGTCCCGCGCTGTGTCTGGCTGTGTCACCTTTTTGTTTAAGTTCGTCTTTGAAATCTGTTGTCAGGAGTTCTGTAGGAATTATTTTGTCATCCTATGCTGAGAGATAATGCACTTTTCTTGGATTCTTCTTATAATCCTTTTGGGGTTACTATTTCTTCGTTAGTGTTTCTCCATTGAGAAGAGTATTTATTCTGTAGAACCGCGGCCCAAGGAATTTTGGTCCAAGTAGAATCGTTGCTTTCCCAATGTGTCAGGGTTTGATTTCTGCCGCCTTCTGCGTCTGATTCCTCGCTCTCAGGAATTCCACTTCTGTTTCATTCGGATGTTGGGTATGAGCTCTGTTGAAGTGATTTATCCGTGCTAATGATGATCTAGTTCCGACCTCTTCCTCCACCAGAGGAGCAGCGAAGTTGTCGTGTGTCAACCATTGCATCTCACCATAGACTTGAAGACAAACATCTTTTCTTAGGAAGGAATTTCGCTTGCAGTATGGTGGAATTATAGAAGATTTATTTTTAGAGTAAATATGGTAACGGTTATTCATTGACACACTTGTTTTATCAGTTGATATACTGCTCTTTTTACTTGAAAGTTTTATAAATAAAGGAAATAAAGGCGAATTTGTTACAAAACAGAATTTTCATTTTTGCAGCTTGCTTTCCCCTTTGAGTTTAACTTCCAGAGGAAGTGAGGCGGCTCCTCCTGCTTTCGAGCAGCGCGCTCTTCCTGGTGCCCCTGTCAGTAAGATTTTCTTTAGCCTGACCTAGAAAGGGTGGAAACGAAGTGGAAACTGCAATGTTGAGCTAAATTTGACTAATATCTCCAAAAATGTACATTATTGTAGTTATATTTATCTTTTGACGATCGTAACACATTGAAAGAAAGGTATTTTAATTTTAACCCACTCGTGCTTATTGTTTAATATAATAAGAGAAATGTTATTGTTTAATATAATAAATGAGAAGTTACTTTTTGGAGCTCTGAGCCTTTGGCGATCTTTCTTTCTCGTCCCTGATGTCAGCGGTGTCAAGCTGATGAATCTCGCGTTCAGCAGCCGCCTCGTTCTGCTTGATTCTTTCTTTCCCCCCTGCTCTGTCCTCCCCTCCCCGCTGTCCCGGACGCGTTCGGTCGGAGCTGAGCCGTCCCCAAACCCAACGCTGCTCCCTCCCCAGGGCAGCGCGTGCCGCGGTGCTGAGCATCCAAGGGGTTCACGCTGGGAGGGTCCGGGCTCCCCAGGGACAAACTCCTCCTGCTCAGGGGAAGGAAACACCCCTCCCTGCCCTGCTGCCCTGCCTTATTCTCTTTGGCTCGTTATTCTCCCATGTGTTTGTTGTATTTGCTCCGCTTCTGCACACGCTGGCATGGCCAGCAGCAGCGTGCCAAGGCAGGTTTATCTCGAAATTGCTCTCCAGCAATATTTTTAGTTCGCTGACATTTTGAAGCCAGATTTTGCTGTAGCACGGCACGAGCAGATGCCACTTCCTACCCAAGTCCTTTCCTAGTGTAATTCCACCTATTCCCTTGTGAAAAAAAACAACAAATGTGGGCTACAGCTCCGTGTTCGGTCCCGCTCCACTTTTGGAAGCCGTCCTGAACAACATCCCAACCTGAAACTTCTCCGTGTTTTTGCCAGATCTGCGCTATCCATGGCCGACATCCATCGCTCCGGCACCGGGAGCGCGAGCGCCCGCTGGGGAAGGACCACGTCCAATGGAAACTCACAGGGAAAGTGGCTCCGAGCTCCGCCGTGAACCTTGGAGCAAAGGCAGCGTTTGCTGGCACAGCTCCTCCTGCAGACGCTGCGTCCTTCCCTCCCGCTGGCGCTGCTGGCCAGGTGGGAGCACAGCGCTGTGGCTGCGTGACCCCCCCGCAGTGCGCCCTGCTTTTGGAAGCACTTGTGGTGTAAAGTCATCAGGGTACCCGCATCCACCAGTGCTGCCATCGTGCACGGGCTGTGAAAAACAGAAAGGGGGTTGTTGGGATTTGAGGGGTTTTTGGTGTGTTTTGGTTTGTGTTTAGGCCTCAGGCTCAGTAGCTTTCTTCCAATACATTAAATGTCACAGGGGATGTCCAGTGGGATATTGCAGATGTTTCCTGATGACATAATGATAGGCCAGAGCTCCAGGAATGCTCCGAGCTGTACGAAGTGCAAGAAACCAGAGTGAGAGTGATTTAAAGGGACACCACGTCTAATTACAAACCTCCAGGTTTGTAGCAGGTAAATTCATCCACAGCTTCTGTGCTGCCCGAGTCCTGCTTGCTGCAAAGCATGAATACTTGTGATTGACTACAAGGAATTGTAATTGAAGCAGGTAAATGAGGAGGTAAGTAACTCTAACTGTGGTTGCAATCTTTGTTGTCCCTGCTCTCCTTGTGCTTGGAAAGGTGCTTTCTGCAAAGTGAATGCGTCTTCGTTCCGTAAAGCTGTGCCTATGACTCGTTTTTGTGTCCACGTCCAATATTACAAGATCAAATAATTGTGGCTGAAAAGTCAGACCTCGGAAGATGAAATCAAACACGTTCTCAGCCCAACGCGTTCAGGACGAATCCGTCTCCTCCGCACCGGCAGCTCAGGGCCCTATTGCACGGCAGTGGGGAATTGGGTGTTAGGGATGGAGCAGGGCAGAGCTTTACGGGGTCTCTGGGAATCCGTCGGTCAAACCCATTCCCTCCAGGGCTTCGGGTGGGCAGTGCTCGCCTGGTGGATCTGCCCCCTCCCCTGTGGGTCCGGCAAGGACGTTAGCAGCAGGGACGGCTCTCCCTGTCACATTACATAGGGTTTGGGTTGAGTTTACCTCTTTGTGTTTCCCCCAACACTGCTCGTTACCGTGGCGATGGCTACATGACTTTGTTGCGTTTATTTTATTTAAATATAGCAGAAGAAATTGCTAACGCTTGGGATTCTGGCTTAGAAAATTAAATTTAAGCAAAGCTTAACAGCCACTCTCTGTTATAGGTGCACAAAATAGCTTTGGAAACCACAGAGTTTCTACCACAGAAAACCACAGAACCACACAATCCTATAATTTGAAGAATGGACAAACTTTTTTTGGCACTTCTTGTGGACGAAGGACCGCGGGTGAGCGGGAGGCAGCGTTTGTAGGCAGCCTGCAAACGGCCGCGAGGGCTGAAATCCCCCATCCCTGCGCGGGGCGAACCACGGCCCCGCTTGCAGCTCCCGCTCTCCCCGCTGCCATCACCTGTGCCTTGCTGCGAGCCCGCAGGAAAGCAGGAGGGTTCTGCCCCAGCTCCTGCTTTGGGGTTTAACCCCCTGATCCGGGGAGCGGGCCGGGGCTGAGCTCAGCGCTGGCTCAGAGCAGCCTCAGCGCCGTGCTGCTCTCTGCAGAGCAGTGTGGGCTCGGTGCAATGCGGGCGCTCTGCAGAGACCCGGAGCGCGATGCCCCGCACTGCGGCCTGGGATGGAGGAGCTGGGAGGGCGCGGGATGCGCTTACGCTCAGAAGCGTTCGCTACAACTTTCACTTGGAACATTGTGCAGGATTGGTTCGTGTCTGTGCTCCGCTTGCTCTATCTAATCTGCCGATCTATCTTGCAAGTAGATCGAGCCCATCTCTGTGGTATCTTATAAGAGCATGTGTGAAAATGTTGTTTACAACAGACTCTTTGTTTCCTCCTATCGGCTTTGACGGAGCCTTTTTTTCTCCCGTCGTCCCATCCTGGGGCGCTGCTGACGGGGAGGGCTCCTCCCGCCCCTCCATGGTCCCCGCGTGCTCCGGGAGCTGCTCGGGGCGATGGCTCCTTCGCCTTCATCAAACTTACTTCAGTCATTACGGAGACGTGGTGTCATGGAAGCACGCTGCGGAACGCTGGTGCTCTCCTGCTGCCCAATGGGCGCACAGTGGGCCGGTGGAGCCATGCCACGCGCTGGATGTACTAATTTAAAGCAATTAAAAAAAGAGTTGGCAGTTACTCATAATAGAACATGAGAGGGATGAGATCAGCATCTCTTTTCTTTCTGCTATGAGATTATCTTGAGATTCACAAAGCTGCAGCTTCCTGTGACGACCACACCGAAGTTCTCAGACGTTCCCTCCCTCCGGCAATTAAAATAGAGTTGGTCATGAACCTTTACTGGGGAGTTGTGCCCCTCATCCCTTCTCATCTTCAGAGGTGTGCACTGATATATCCTAATATGTCTTTCATTTATATCTCTCTATAAGGGGGTGGCTCTGCCCCTGTGTTCAGACGCGTTGCTCTGCATCTGAAAGCACCGAGGGCATGACCCGCTCGTTCATAGGTGGCGTCCCCACCGCTGGTCGTGATGTGAGATAACGGGGCCTTATCTGGAGCCCTGTGAGCGAGGGGAGCGGGGGCAGCGCGGGCTGCAGAGCTCACTGCAGGGGAGCAGGACCAGGTGACCTTGAAGGGCCCTTCCAACTCAAACCGCTCTGTGCTTCCATTGCGCTGGGTGCGGCAGGGGAGCAACACGCGTTGGCTTGAGGGTTGGGGGATGCTGTGAGCTTCATCTGCGTGTGCAGGCAGAGCGCAGGGCTCGCAGCTGTGTACCCGCTGGGTCGTGGCTGTCCCTCACGTCAAAGTGGCCAAAGGTGCATGGCCCAACGTCCTGCTCCCAACAACGTCCTGCTCCCACGGGGGTTGGGGATGACACCTGGTGAGGAGCTCCTGGTGCTCCCAGGCTCTGCCCCAGTGCTGGAGAGCAGTGTTGGGATGTGGGACTGAGATGAGTGCAGCTGAGGTGCCCCTGCTCCCTGAGCCTCTTGCTCCATCACCAACCAGAGCAGTGCAAGGTGGCACTGACACCTGCCAGGACCCAAACGTTCCCGACTCTTCCGAGAGCGCGTGGCAAAGGCAGAGCGCGATGGGGAGCGGAGGGGTGAGGATTCCTTTGGGAAATCACGTTCTGAAGGTTCTAAGCACCAAAAGTTGTGCTGAAATCTGAACATCTTCAGCTATGGGGAAAGAGAAGGAAACACCTCGAGCTGTCGCAACGATGCGTGTGCTAATTTTAGAACGTTTTTAAGTTGTCCTCACTTTCTGGAATTAGATTGTGCAATTTTTTTTTTCTCTAGCAAATAAATGAGTTTTGTTTTTAATGAAGAAATGTTAAATCTCCCTTACATTTCACTTTGAAAGAGCTATAAAAGTGAAATGTGGAACTCATTCTTCCATGTCGATGATTAGAAGCCCGAAGTACATCTGTTCCACATGAACAACTGCAGGCTTTGCTGTCACAGAAGGGCCGCTATTTTTGTCCTTTACACGGATTCCTGTTGATTCCATTCCTGTATTCTGCTCTGCAAAGGCAGAAAAAAGTCACAGTCCGCACTGGAATCAAGCGGCAAGTGTTCGGATGCAAAGGGAAAAGGCTCTGATATTAAGCTAAACCACCCTATTTATTAACAGTGAGTGTGGTGCAGCAGTATCAGGGCTCACAGCTGAACTGCTGCTGGAAAAGCAGAGGATCCTCATTAGAGCTGCAGAGTAATTGCATGAATGCAGCACTTGGAGATATGATCTCATTTACAGCTGTGGAGGAGCCCTGCAGCCGCTCACTCCCGGAGCCGTGGCACCGTGCGCTTTGGTTCAAAGCAGTTCCCAGACTCCGGGTCACGATTTCACTTCTCCAGAACAGTGAATACCTTTCTTAGCTGCTGAGAGCCAGGTACGGCTCAAAATTATGAGGTGAATTTCGGTTTTTGGGAATGAGTTATGAAGGTATTTGAACCTGTGCTGTGAATTTATGTTTAAATTCCACCCTTGTTCCATTGGAATTCCGCATCGAGCTCTGGAGAGCGGCGGTAATTTATGTACAAGGATGCCTTAAAATAAGCCTCCGTAATTACAAAAATGCAGTGTTTAAATTTATAGTAAAAACCCACACACTGCTGGCGAAACTGTAACTGCATCTGGAAAACATTAAGGATGCTATTAAAGCAGTCCAGCATCGACTAGAAATGAGACTGAAATTACAGCGCTGCTCACTTAACCATTTTTAGGAAGCGTGTTTTGAATCCGACCGCTGTTCCTGGCTGATTTTTTGATAAAGCACCGCGTGGTTTCGTGCGTGCCGCCCTCTGTGCTCTTCCACACAAACCTGCAGCTCCCCGTTCTGCCGTCCTCTCGCAGCTGAGGGCTCCGAGCACCGCGCCGTGGGGAAGGGAGGCCCCGAAGGAGAGGGAAAAACCACAGCAGTTAAAAACTTGTTTTATTAAAAAGATGAAATGTTTTCAAACATTGAAAAATCACGTTTTTATAAAAACAGAAATAGGCAAAATACCCATTTGTCTTCTATTTACATATACAATATTTCTCGCCGTATAAAATTATTTACAATATATAAAAAAAATTACAGTAAAATAGGTTATTTTCTTACAAGACATCAAGCCCTGTACTTCTAGTGTAGATCATGGCAAACAAGAATATTATTGCACCTGTGAAACAAACAGTCTAACAATAGGAGTGTTCTGTGAGCCATGCCTCCAGCCAAGATCTAAAATAACATCGAGCTACAGTAACATTCACTTAATCTCTCCTAGGGTCAACTTCAGGCAGTTTCCATACAAACATTGTCTCGTTAAGCTTAGGGCAGTTAGAATCGGAACAGAAAAAAAGATATTTACAGCTTCTTCTATACAATCTGTATGGAGTCTCACGGAGTTTACCCTTCACAGAAGCTGCATAAATAACCCCCGTCCTCCCCGCACGGCGCGGGCAGGTTTGCGGACACCGTCCCGCCAGGTTCTCTGCAGGAGACAACGGCCGGGTCTCCTTGTGTCCAGTCCTTCGGCTTCGCGGCCGGAGCGCCGCCGCCTCCCCACGTAGTACCAGCTACAGGATCTGAGCGTTCTGCGCCTCAGCAGTTCCTCACATGCACTGTCCCGTGGGCCCCGCGGCTACATGTGCCGCTTCATGTGCAAGGCCAGGTGGTCCGACCTGGAGAACGCCCTGTCGCAGAGGTGGCACTGGAAGGGCCGGTGCCCGGTGTGCTTGCGGTAGTGGCGGGTGAGCTCGTCGGAGCGGGCGAACTTCCAGCCGCAGCCCTCCCAGTTGCAGTGGTACGGCTTCTCACCTGTCAGGAAAGCACAGTGTGACTCAGCGCGGCACTCCCACGCCCGGGCAGCATCACGCGGCGCTCGGCGTTCATCCCAGCGTACGCAACCGAGCCCTTCTACAGCGAGATCCAGTACGGAGCCACAGCGCTGCTCCTGTGGATCCTGTACCGTCCCGAGAAAGGGCGCTGAAAGCCGCCCCTGGAGCAGCTCTGACCCACAACCAGACGCTCTAGGTCTGACCAGCTGTCACAGCCCAGCTGTGGGCGCTTCGGGGACTGAGAGACTAACTACAGGGTTAAAGCTCAGGCTGCCGCAAGCTGCCCTCCCACCCGGCGCTGCGCGAGGGCACCTGGCCGAGCTTACCTGTGTGCGTCCGCAGGTGGGCCTTCAGGTGCGAGCTCTTGGTGTAGGTCTTCCCGCAGCCCGCGTACGTGCACGTGTGCGTGGCCGTCCTCTTGCGGGGCCAGGAGCGCCGTCCCCTTTTCGGCTTGGAGTCCAGCAGCTCCAGCGGGGAGGAAGGAGGGGTGAGCATGCCCCGGGGAGCAGAGGGCTGGAGGGGCAGGCTGTCCTCGAAAAGGCCGAACTGGGAGGTGTTCTGGTACTGGAGGTGCGTCTGCGCGTGGTGGAAGCCGGAGGGCGGGTGGTAGCTCTGCTGGAAGGACACGGACGAGGGGCACATCATCTGCGAGTGGCAGTCATTCACCATGAGATCGTCGGGGCTCAGCGGGGGCGTCTCGGCGCTGGGGATCTGGGGAGAGCTGGCCACCCGCGGCTGCTCGTAGGCCATCATGCACGTCGCGCTGCCCTCCTGCTTGATCTTCGGGCAAGCCTGGGGCACCAGACCCAGGACCGGTCCGTAATTGTCCATGTCGGGCTCGGGCTTGATGTTGTCCACGAACTGCGGAGCCCCGAAGCTGGGCGTCACGAAGAAGCGCCCGTGCACGCTGCCGGCTGGGCAGTAGCTGGAGTCCATCTCGGGGCGGATCATCTCGGGCGCGATGCCGGCGCTGTAGGGCGGGGGGCTGCCCTGCTCCAGGGCACTGTAGCATCCCGGGGACGGGTTTGTCTGGTAGAAGCCTCCGCTCTCCCCTTGCGCGGGGGGATAGTCCCCGCCGGCAGCCCCTTGGCCGTAGCCGTCGCTGCCCATGGAAAGGATAAAATCCAGCACGTTGTTGAGGTCTTCATCCTCTTTGCGTGGGGAGAGGTCGCCCCAGGTGCCGCCGGGGGCCTTGGCCTCCTGCTCGCACTTCCACCTCTGGGGGAAGAAAGAAAAGGGAGAAGGTTAGCGGTGCCGCCGGGAGCGGGGGTCGGGGGCAGCGGGGCGGGCAGAGCCGCGGGGGCTCGGCCGGGCCGGGGCCGCACTCACTTCGTGGAGCGCTTTCTCGCGGCAGGGGCTGGCGAAGGTGGCGAACGAGGGCAGGATGGTGTCACTCAGCGCCATGGTGCGGCCGGGCGGGACGCGGCGCGCAGAGCCGCCCTCCCACCTTATAACGCGGGCGCGGGCGCCCTCAGGCCAATTGCAGGGAGCGGAGGAAACGCGTCCCGGACGGGGCGGGCGGGAGGCAGCGGCTCGGGCGCAGCCTAAATTTAGCCCCGGTATAAAAGGACGCGGCGGCGGCGGCCCCAGCCCGAGCGGGGCGGAGCGGAGCGGAGCGGGGTCCAACGGCGGCCCCTGACCACCCCCCCCACCTCGGGGAGCGGAGCTGGGACCCCCCCCCCCCAATACATACACACACACACACACCACACACACCTCGGAGCGGGGCACCGCGGGCTGGCGGGGCGGGGGGGACTCGGGTTCCCCGGGGTGCCGGGGATGGGGGGGGTCCCCACGGTGGGGGGCACTGATGGGTCCGTATCTGTGCGCACCGTGAACGGGGCGATGTGAGGGACCCCCGTCCTGGGGCCCCGAGGGCATCCCCGTGGCACGTGGGCTCAGTTTGCGCGGGGGGGACCCGGTGGCACGGGGTGACAGCGCTGGGCCCACGTGCCCCGCACACTGCGAGGGATCCGCTGCGCAGCGGGGAGCTGCTGGCTCCCAGCGAGGCGTGAGCGGGGTTTGATCCCTTCCCGCAGCGGCTGCCCCGTGCCTGGCCTCATCCCCGGGGCGTGCGGAGGGACCGGCCCCAGAACCGCAGGAGCAGAGGTGCTTCGTGCCGCTCCTGGGCCGCCTCCCTGCGGGGAAAGAGCCGGGAGCGCGGTGGGAGCTCGGGTCTCGGGCAGCGCTTCCATTTGCCGCACAAAGATCGCCCAAACCAACGTTTCCTTATGACACGGCGAGAGAAATAACGCCAGGAGCTCCCGAGCTCTCCTCTGGCCGTCGCCAAATTATGGTCCTGGGCTGAATGGTTCTGAGGGGAACGCTGTTCTCCCTTGCCTCGGCCTCTGGCTCAAATGCCTGCTCTTAAGGAACAATTCTCCAATAATTTTTGATAATGTGCCCCAGACTGCTGCTTTTGAGAATCACAGCTGCTTGGCAGCCATCCAAGACCAAAAGAGCAAAAGTGGCAATTCTGAAATGAGGAAAAACCATGATCTACTGCGGATAGAGCGACTCTTTGAAAGCCAGCTTCAGAGAAAGAGCTGCGCTTCCCCTGCACCTCCTCCGTGCCTCTTTCGCGATCGCTTCTGAAAGAATTTCTGCGTTATAGATGAGAAAAATGTAGAACAACCCTCACTTTTATGTGCTGTGTGCCCCGAGAGGGGAAGGAGTGATGGGTTCTGGATCTCAGGGAGCATTCTGAGCGTGTTCGCTTGAGCCCATCCCAGGAAAGTGCAGTTGCTAGGGGGAATAAATGATCTTTTCAATAGCTGCACATGTTTTAAAATAACGAATTTCTCTTGTATAACTTTCTATACTTTTTACTCTGAGAGTTCGCGGGATGGCCAGGAGGAGCAGCCAAACTTCTGTGACTGGAGCAGAATCAATACACTGAATGCATGGTAACGAAGTACACAAAGATGTGTGACTCATCGCTATGTAATGTCACACTTGTGTAATCTTTCAATGTAAACTCTTTTCCTCTAATAAAATGTTAGTAAGTGCACAATACGTATATATGGTGCTGTGAGTCAGCCAAGAAAATACACTCTGATGAATTCAGAATGAATGTGAATGTTCCCCCGATAACACACCCTGAATGTCTGTGTCAGTTTATGTGCTTGTGATTTCAGCAACAGCTATAGCAAAATATTTTGTTTCTAGGATATACAACTGTATGTGTACCTTTCACGAGCAGCTCGCCCCGCCGCTGTCTTGCAGTAGGCGCTGGGAGGACGTTTGTTTGCAGCAGTGCTCTGACTCTGTCACACAGCTGCGTCATTTTTCTTTTCATAAAAGGAGCGTTTAATGGGCAGGGAGGATGAAAGCTGAATTCATGAAATAATGGAGTCGCTGCCTTCAGTTTCTTTTTGTTTTCCAATAAAGCTATGAAGCTACCAGACGATAGCTATATTAAACCTGGTGAGAGGCGTGTGAGAATTTATTTACGCTGTGAGTCACCGGTTCTGTACAAGTTGAGTACAGCTCTGCCATGACCTTTCTTGGGTCTGCGATCGCTACGCTGACATTTTCCGGCTTTATTTATTTATCTGTTTATTGCTGTATGCAATGGTTATTTAAAATGTCTGACATCGAGACCCTGGCGCTGATCTCACTTATGACAGCGTAGGAAAGGAGTGATGCCACTGGTGTAGAGATGTGAAGAGTGTAAGATTAGAAGTATTTCTTAATGTGCCGTGGGTAGAGGAGAGCTAAATGATGTGTGATTTGTCTTCCAGCCAAAGCAAACATGGGCTCTACCATTTCTGTACGACAGCGTTGATTTTTCTAGGTGTTGCTGCTGATCTCTGTTGTTGCTTTTACATCAGGGGAAACTTTTGACGGGATTGTAGTCATGAAATAAAGGATTGAGAGCCAGGGCTGTGTGATGTTCACCCCCAGTGAAACTGCAGCTGGCGCGGTTGGTGAGGTGCCCACACGTCACCTGGCTTCTGCAGCTCTGAGTCATCGCAGAACTCAAACAAACAAACAAACAAAGCTGCTTTCTCATGGGATTGTTCTCAGGGAGCCCCGCTGCACCTCAGCCACCAGCACGGCAGCGCGGTAAGGGGTGAGGGTTGGAGCTGTCAGTGCTGCGGGCGATGCTGTGACCAAGCACTGCGGGTGCAGGTGACACCGACGCTGCATCTCTGTCCCATACTGCCGTTGTTCTGTGGAATTTCTTTCTTTCTATTTCTATCAGACTCTGAATTAGTGTTTTCAAAAGTCTGGTATCAAAGAAGAAGTTGGTAAAATGATGAGAACTACCACATAAAGGAACTGTACAGGTGTTTTTAAGATAGGCATCTCTCAATTCGGGGAGAGTGATTTAATCCCATGGGCCTTTTTTGTAGTTAAAGTAACATCACAAATGAATTTGATAAATGAGCCGTTTTTACCAGAGCTTTTGTGAGTGGAGTTTGTTCCCATACGAGGACCTAAAGGCAAAGGCAGGCCTTCATCTCTTTGGTGACATGGAGCTCCTGGGCTCGTCACGCCTTTGATACGACACATTTTCCTTTCTGTGTGCCTGTGCTTTTCTTCTCAGCTGTGTGCGTGTTCTCAAAAACTTTCCCTGAAGGCTGAGGCATCTGACAGCAGCCATCTCCAGCAGGGTGAAAAAAGGTGTGTATATATATATATAATATAAAAAAATTATACATACATACATATATATATATATATACCATGTACATATATACGCTATCAGCCAATGTTTTCTATGCCAAAAACCAGAGCACTGTTCCTTCCCAGAAGTACGGCTTGAAGCTCCCCTGTACGGCTGCGCACGCTGTTCATTTCTGCACAGACAGCGAAGCAGTTCGAATTATTTAACAATAGCGTGTCCTTCCAGTTCTGCAGCACTTCCTTGATCTTTGCCATCTACAACTTTATCAGTAACGATTTCTGCTTTTTTCCAGGTCACTGTTAACAATGTTGAATTGTAAGTGGCCCTGACAAAGATAAAGAACTAATAAACCTGCTTGATTAAAAATTAAATGAGCTTTCAAGATGTGCCAGCTCGCATTTGGACCAGTTTGCGTGTGCACACCATATTGATTTGTCATGTTCTCGTTTCTTACTGTGAAAATCACATTGCGCAAGGCGCATTCGCTCGTTACATCAACACCGCCGCCTTACTTAAAACGCTGTTAAAAGCCATTGTCATTAACTAAAGCTGCTCCATTTACGATTCTTGTTATGTAGCAAGCCCCTCCACTATTTTGCCCATGTTTCTATAGCACAGAAGAGCCTATGTGGGGCCGTTCTGTTTACCCTGTTAAAATATATTGACATAATATTAACATTCTTCAAGTCACCTGGGGCTTCCCCACTGCTCTGAAATTGATTGATAATAAACATTAACCATCTGGATATCTCGTTAGTTGGTCCTTCTGAAACACTTACTTACAAGTTACCCAGACCTGGCAACTTAATCTTGTTTGAATTGAGTAGCAGTTGTTTTAACATCCTCCTTAGTTACTGGAATGGAAAGTATTTCAACATCATTATTGTCTGATCTGAATACAGCATCTGGCTTCTTCTCAGAGAGGGAACAGAAATATTTTTCAGCGCTTACTTCCGCTTTTTCAGCATTACTATTGACAGGTCTATCATTTCTACTCGTTCTGATGGCAATCTTAATTCCTTTGAGTGGAGCCTTATGAACTCATTTTGAAGGTTAACAAATGTCGGCCATTGCTGATACTTTTAACCGCTGCAGACTTCCATAGACACAAAGGAAGATTAAGCTTAAAGTCCATCTCAATAAATAAATCTGCTATAAAAGCCTTCTCAGAAATACACGAGGAAATACTGTCCCTATGGTTAAAGTAAGTTAATGGTTCAATGAATCATGCAAAGTTCAGATGTTTTGTGAATTTAATTGTGACTGGGTAGGTATTTTTACTCAAGTTTGCCATGTGAAGGATGATAGCATTCAGCTGTAAATTATTATAATTTTTTTTTTGTCATTTTTAGTTGGGGGCTTTTCAGACCCAAGGATTTTACCCCAGTTTTTTAATTACCAGCTTTGATGAGGTACGTAGTTGTGCTTCTGCCAGCACTTCTGACGTGCGCGCTGAATGCACATATGTTGGATTGCAGATGTCCCTTTCAGCTGTCAATTAAAAACACATTTGATGAATCTTTCTTTTTTTATACAGAACTGTGAAATGATACCACAGTTTCAAAAACTGTATTGTCACATTTATCAGTGAAACTGCCTAAATTATCAGGCACAAATTGTGAGCCACAGTTTTCAATTGTTGCCAAGTAGTTCTTACTGCAGAATCAGTAGTCAGGAGATGGACCAGAAGGGTTGTGGTAGAGGCCAGAAAACACCTGGTGTGGTTTCATCCAGGTGAGTTGTATCAGCACAACGGCACTAACGCAGGCCGTGGTAGGACTTGGGTTTCTTCTCCATGAGCCCTGAGGCACAGTGCCATAGACTGAAAAGCCCCACTTTGTCCTGGAACAGGGTGAGTACTGCGTTGTGAGATTTCATACTTGTGTCTGTCCTGGTCTTTGTTTTAGGAAAGCACTTACCTCATTTACTGGAGATGACAGGAGGAAAAGTAAAATGATGTATTATCTCTTATGTCCACTTGGGACAATTAGTAATGTTGTAAGACATGCAAAGTTAACTGGGTTTAGAAGTAAGAACTGTGTTTGGGGTTTAATTAATGCAGGAAAAAAATTCTGTTTGAGGGAACTTCAAAGAACTAATCAGATGCACTTTTCTTTTTAATTTGTAAGATCTGTTGCAGTCTGAGTCAGCATGGCAGAGGCAGATGGCTTTCTTAGCACAGTTTTTGTCACTTTGAAGTTCATAGTTTTTAAGTGGGGGAGGGGGAGGGACAACTGGACAAAGCTGAAAGCCAGACACAAGCAGGGAATTATTCAGAAGTAAGGAAGGCTTTTTTTTTTTTTAATCTCCCCTCATTGACATGCAGAGCATATTTATAGGTGGTGGTTTTATCTGATAAGTAGAGGATAAGTCACCAAATACTCCAAGTAGGAGTTCATATAGGGTGTAGGGTGGAAAGCCTTGTTTAACGTGATGAGCATGTAGGGTACAGTTCTCATTTATAAAATGACTTCTTTGTACTGCACCTGTATTATTTATTAGTCATATGTCCTGCAGTTGTGTAATGGGAAATACTGGAGCAAGAATTTTGTTAACTGTGACACTGTTAATTGGTATTGGTTGCTGCCTGGAATTACTTTCCCTGTTTGAATACATGGAAGTATGAATCAGAGCATAGTGAATTAGCCAGGGAGAGGAAGACGGGCATCTCTGCATGGTAGGCTGTATGGATAGAGCAGCTGATCTCATGTGTCTTCCTGGGCTGTGAAGTCCTTCTCAGACTTACATCACTGTAGTATTCAGAATGGTACATATATATACATTTTCCCATGATCACAATTAGTTGTATCATTATGATTAAGCTTTGAAACTGTAGTCAGATATTTTGGGACAGACTGTTTCCTGGAGGCTTACGTCTGTTGTTGCGGCTTTTTTTTTTGAGCTGTGAAAGCCAACCTTTTTGGATATTTATACATTTAAATTCCTGGATGCCCCGAACTTAAGAACTGTGCCTTGTACCGTGTAGAAATGCTTTCTCTCCAGAAACAAAAGTTCTACTCATTTATTCGTGCTCCCTGGAAAGTGTACTCCCTGTAGCTCAGCTGATATGCCCCCAAGGAATGTCACACCTAGTGCTGACAATAAGCTCTATGGTGCAATGAAGAGCCAAACTTCAGGGTTGACAACGGTCAAAATTGTTAATATTTTGTGCTATAGCAGATATATATACATAGCAATTATAGTTCAAGAGCAGAATGCTGTTGAAATCCCTTGAACGGTTACAGCTATTCTTGAGCAATAAGATTCTTTTCGAGAGACGGGCTCATACAATGCAACTTTGTAGAACGAGTTGTGAAATTTTCTTTTCATTTGCCACATAAAGTGCCAAATAAATGTTTGCAATAAAAATACAAGCCTGGGAAGAATGTGTTTGGCCAATTACAGCTTAATGCAAGCTGCAAAGAAGTGTTCAGAATGGTGTTCAATATGGATGTTAGCGTTCGGTTACAGTGGGGAAAAGGGGCACGAATTTGCCCAACAACCAGTGGGATTTCAGCCCATGTTTGCAAAGAAATTCATTGCCTTTGGAAGGGAAGAGCTGGGGCTCTGCACACTGAGCATGGCAGTAGGAGTGGGCGGCCTTTGCTTGACACGAGCGAAGCACCGGCACTGCGGAGCGCAGATCGGTGCTGCCGTGCGGTTGCCGCATTTGACTCCGCTTGGCCCGTGCTGGGCCTGGGGGTGGTGAGAATTCGGGGGCCCTTTCTCCTGTTGCTCAAGAGTGGTGTGATTCACCTTCTTCCCTTTTTCTCAGTTTCACATTGCAGAGAACGGAGTTATTTTTCAGCACAACTTTTACTTCGGCCTAAAGTTAGTTACTGAAACGCTGCGCCTGCACCTCGGCTCGGCCCGGCCGTGCTCTGCCCCAAAGCGAGGAGATGAAAAGGCACAAAAAGGGGCAGCCGTGGACCCTGCGTCTCCTCGGGCAGTTCTCTGCCTCCTTTTGCTCAGAGCCACCTGCTCTGCTGAGATGGCGATGTCTCATTCGCATGGAATCGGCGCGCAGCAGCCGGCCAAGAGGCAGCGGCGTGTGCGAGTGAGCGAGAGGGGATCCTGCGCGGCCTTTATATACCGGGGTTATTTTTAACCACAGCCTCCATGCTTATTACAGTGTTTCCTCTCTCAGACGCTCAGGAAGCCCACTTGGCTCTGTTTCCTGCTAACATGCGGCCCTGGCTCGCAAAATCTCTGAGAACAACAGGCCTGAGACTGCTCGGCTCCATTAAAAAAGCTGGCAGCTTGTCAAGCCCTGACAGAAAACCTTTGAAAGCTCTGGATTTCCTCCAGCTAATGTATGAGGCTCCTACATCGGTGGCAAATTAGACTGAAACAGCACAAAATGCTCCTATGTAAATAAGCCCTTTTTCTCCGCGCTCACCCTTTTAATAGTTCGAACATTATTTATAGTTATTTCTCTGGATGGAAAAATATTTTCATGTTTTTCCAAAGATGGGTTCTCGTGAAATGTTTTCCTTGTTTATTTGGTGGGTTGTGTGTGTGGATTTTTTTTTTTTTCCTTTTTTTTTTTCTTTTTCCTTTGAGATTTTTGTGACGGTTTTCTTAAGCTTCGGGAGCAACCTTTCCTTCCTGGAAACGCACAGCATGGCGTTGTGAGCCCCTCTCCAGCTACTGCTGTTCCACAGCCGTTCCAGGAGGGCCACAGCAGACCCCGCCGGCTGCTCGGCTCCTCAGGGATGGCAGGAGAGCTCAGCTGTGCTCTGTCGGTGCCTTTACCTCTGCGTTCCAGGCACCACATTGGTCCTCTGTGGGTTTTTCTCCTGTGACTTCTCTCCGCGATTCCAAGGCGACTCCTGCTTCCAGAAATGCTTTCCAGTGTCAGAATAGGTGACATTTTACCGTATGATTACGTACTGTACAGTACGCACGCTGTGTTAACCTCACCCTCAGCATCTTCCCATGTCTGTTGGTAGCGATGACCATAGATGCTAACTCCAGAACAGTGGAGCTCAGTAATTTGCTAATTTTCGAGGAGCATTTCCATCATTGCCTGTGCCATCACCAGCTTAAGGTTATCCATGCACCTGAGACATGAACAAGAACGAGGTGCACCTTGTCCCAGAGCCAGGAGGCTCGGAGATGGTCGCTGCAGGTTTGTTGTGGTGCGGTGATTTCCCTGCCCTTTTATTTCCTTGCTGGGAGGTGATGCTTATTCTCCCACAGATTTAAGCACCCACAGCTTGGTCATGTAGGAACTGTAGGGCTCTGTCTGCACTTAAAGGAGGGTGTGGTGGATAATTCATCCCATTTTGAGATGGTATGGCCAGTTCTTAGCCAAGGGCAATTGCAGTTAATACTATTCCAGCTCTACAGATCTGTGGAATTTCCTCCTTTTTTTCATTCTCTTTCTTAAACGGCTCTCTTCAGTCCTTCATTATCCTCAGTCATGTCCTGAATAACTACATTAGATTCTGCCTTATAAAAGTAAAAAAGTATATGATTCTGATTTCAGGTTGACCATCTCTGTCATTTTTGTATGGCAGGAGCGTTTTTGCTGTCTGCCTTTCCCTTGGACCCTGGCTCTTGTGTGAAGGCATCTCCAGTGGCAAATACCACATGTAGCTTGAGGAAGAGAGTAAAATTAGCATCTATTTTACTGATATTGATAACACTGCTCAAGCAGCTGTGGTTTGCTACATCAGTATTTCATCAGACAGTGAAATACTGAACTGGGAGCTGGTTGTATCAAGAATGATCTTGAATGAGTAACTACCACCATCTCTCAGATGACCCTTATTCTGATTGAAATCATTTCATTCCCAGAGTTATCTACATTTCACACAGATGCGGTTAACTTTTGCAGTTGAAAATGACTGCTGTGAGAGGAGAAAAATGTAAACAGTTTCTAGAAGTGAAAGAGATTAATCCCATGATTTGCAGTTTTAGCAACGCGTTTTGTTGTTCATTCATTGCTCATCTGGGGCTTTTATCTCAAGCCATATCCAACAACTGGGCTTTGGGTATGCCAGGGGCACCCTCCTTTGGATGGATCTTGGCAAGCAAGTCTTTTAAATTCAGAGATTCATTTTGGCAAGTGATCTTTACTTTGCAAATGCAATTTTTGCAGTTCTAATCACAGTTCTTAGCATTTGCCGCCCTACCTGTTTGTGCAGTTTATGGAAAAACAGGTATGCAATAGCAGATTCACATTTATTTTCAGGCAGGAAACCAAAAGTGCAAAAATGCATCATGAACTGAAGGGTCAGAGTGAAGGCTTTTTAAAAAAGAATTGAGGTTGTTGGGTTGCATTTATCAGGCACAGTCAAGCGGTCTAAAATTGACTTGTTTTGATGCTATTTGGAGCTCGGCGTAATGAAAAACTGACTTTGTGCAGATTGACTTTCTGCGTCACAACCCGTCTTGGGATAGTAATACCAACAAGGACAATTAGTTTAACTGTCGTTCACAATTGCTGTTTGTTTGTACTGGATGGTTTATGGTAGAAACTGCAGCACAGCCTTCCATTGCAGCCCGTGCCAGCGGCCTCGGTAATTGCCCAGTAGTCGCTGAAGGATGGACTCACCAAGGGCTTTCAAAGCTAACCTACCCTCTTTCAAATATAACTGAAATTTATAGCTAGCAGCTTCAAAAATAACTCACATCTCTGCCACCTCCAAAAACAGCTCTGGGACCATGTGGCCTTGTGGTTATGGCTCTGGGGTTGTGGTGATGAAGTCAGAGATTCAAATCCAGTTGTAGGGAGATAAAAAAGCTTCAAAGAAAGTGAAACTGTTTTCGCCTTGATTATGTGGAAATAATAATACTTAATTTTACTTAGGCCTGAAAAAAACAAAATTCACAGCTAAAAATAAGGTATGGAGCTGTAGTGTCATGCTGGCGTGATAAAAGCATGTGGCTGGTGCGAAGGGAGCGCATTCGGTCTGCCTTGTCAGAGGGGTTTGCATCTCTTCAGTACATCAAATCGAGGTGCAGGGTGATAAGTCAGGCTGAAACCTCTGCATAAAGAGGCTAGATAGGGGAGATCTGGATTTTTCAGGGTACCCTTCATCTGACAGGTTTGGGATTTCAGATAGGAAAGATTTGTGCTTGTCTGAGCTCTTAGTGACCATTCACGGCACATGGATGGAGTTGTGTAAGAATTCTAACGATGTTCCCTGGAAATTGTTATTAAGGTACAATAATTAGCAAATGTAAATTGGATAATAGCTCTGCGGTGGTGCCTTATACAGGCTCAGGGTGGACAGGGTGTTTTCCGCTGTTAGAAATTTGCTTTCCCGGACTGCGGTGCCTGTGTCTTGTCTCCCATGTAAGGGTCTTTGTGCTGTGGGGTCCTGTAGGTTTTAAGGAGCCATCAGACCTGCTCTAGGTGGAGGATGCAAGAGACTGCCCAATGGCTAAAGCCTCGGGATTAAAGCAGTGTCCTGGAGACAGTTGTGTGAATATCTGTGCACACAATATGCGTTCAAGTGCCTTGGGCCAAAGAGGAATCTAAACTTGGGCTGAAGGTAATGAAATAATTGCCATGTTGTTGGCATATGAAAGCTCATGAATCTTTGCAGCTGGAAAGCTCTGACTTCCCCTCAATATGCAGAATGGTCACCAAGCCCTCGCAGTCCTGCTGGGCTGTTCCTACAGCCAGTGAATGTTTCAGGGGTTTTGCTGAGAAATCCTTCAGGCAGTCTCTTTCAAAACCTGGGCCAGTTCTGACCTTCCCCCACTAAAAGAAGGAGAAAACGATCCTTGTGATGTTAACATTCAGGTTTGCGATCTCTTGCTGATTCTGCTCTAAGTTCTCTCTGTTTACACACAGAACAAGAGGATTTCTAGCGTAAGCTGAGGGCAAATGTCATGTTGCAGCCTTGCTCCTTTGTACGTAGGATGTAAATGGGAAGGTGCATTTCGAGGCATAGCCTACAGACTGCTGTAGGTCACAACAGGAAGATCCAGGCTGATATCAGCCCCAACAATAGCTATTATTTTGTTATGATGTTAGTTATGATGACATCTGGAAGCCCCAAGTGAAGTTGTCACATTTTTCTCATTTAGTAATATTTCAATGGAAAAACACAGAGATGGTAATGAGCATCAGTGGTACGTGTTTTCCCTGTGATGCACAGGGGATTGTCCAAACCTGATTCACCAGTGACGAGCTCAGCAGATTATTTCCTGAACTGCACTGAGGTTTAGGCTGCAGCAGAGACAAGCAGTGAAGCATTTACTGACAGAGAACTGATGTTTCTGCTGTTGGAATCCAGTGGATATCAAAGATGTCTTTGAATTTCTACAATTAGAAGCAGCCAAATAAAAACCAAATAATTTTCCAAGCAGATGGCCTTAGCCCTCGATACCAAAATTATCAAACTCCCAAAGCAGTGGTTTTAAGATAGATGTTAATGGATCTTTGAGCAAGAAGCATTAGTGATCTGGACTATAGCAACATTTTAATTAAGAAGTTGTACAATAACAGACTCAAAATGTAAACTTCAAAACATTTAAAGCCTAAATTACCCTGGGTTAAGAATTGGCATTGAGCATGTAATTTTTAACATTCCAGACTGCCTTCATTATAGTTCAAGAAGCCACAGAAATACACTGTTACGAGCCAGGAATAGTTCTTCCTTTTATTTGGAAAGAGAATTACAGAGGGAGCTATTGGGAACTGAAGTTTAGTTCCTAAAGCAGGAGCAGGCTGCAATATTTTTATACAGAACTGCAACCACAGACTTGCACTCGCTCAAACATGCTGGACTAAACGGTGCCGGCTGTATAAATACTCAGCGCTAAGTTAAAACACAGGTTCTTTTTTATTTCAGCTTTGAAGGTTTATCATGCTATTTCTACTTTTGCAATATCGTTTAAAGTCTAGATGCCATATATATATAAAGCAAAAAGTGCTGGTAACTTAAACCTGCACATTAAGACGATGGTTCTTCAGGAGGTTTGGAGAAGGGCTGATTCTGTTCCGGCCATTGTTGATGGACGCAATGCTTGCTTTCGTTTGTGAACATGTGCTTAAAATGAAAAAGCAAATCCTTCTGGTTTTCTTGTATTTTTTTTTTTTTTTCCGGCGGGTTACTCCTCAACTGCATCATAATGTTCATATAATCTCTTTTTCAGAAATTGGACTCACATAACTAGTTGGTATGCAAAATATGTAAGGCCCCAGTCTGCTCCGAATTACACCCATGCAAACCGTTGAAACTTAAAAGGGAATTTAAAATATGCATGAGTAAGGAGAACAAATGGCGCCTCAATTTGCAAACAGCGCTTTGAGGAGATGCTTCAGAAGAGGTGTTGTGGGTGTTGTGTGATTCCTTACCTGTGCCCCCAGGACGGGGAGGAGAGAGGCTCTGATTTTTAAACCAGAAGAGGCGAAAACCATGTTTTATTGGTGCTTTTGGTGAATCAAAAGGAGTAGGAGCAGCCATTGTCGCTCTCTAATGTTCTTAATTAACCATAATTTATTGAAAAGCACCTATGGAAAAGTATACTAAATCTCATGGCTTGTCAGAAGTCAAATGTCGGATTGTTTTGCCGAGAACAGTAAATAAACTCAACATGGATAGACAAAAGGGCTTTGTAGAAGTGAGTGGCTGCAATGGTGCTGCTCAGGAAGGTGCTGGAGAAGGGCCTTGCTTTTTCCTGTTCTGTTATAATGGGGTGGGAACTGAATTGGCTTCGTGGCCTTCATTGACTTGAGAGCATGGAGCTGTGCTTCTGAAGCCTTCGTCCCAGGACAGAGCGCTTTTTGCATACTTTAGAAATTGTTTTGACTGTTTTCATATTAACTATTGAACCACAGTGGAAGCGTATGGATTCAAGATATTTCTGGTGATTGTGTAACTGGAAAAAACTGTCCTGATTTTAAAGTATTTTTGGCATATGAGTGAAAGTAAATAAGCAATTCTAGAGACTCACTGGAAAGTAATTGCTCCTGCAGGACACTGGCTGTGCCAGGAGCTCTGGCAGATGCACTGAGCCTTCGCTATTAAGATTCAAATGAAAGCATTTTTTAAAGCAAAAGATCAAAATCAAGGATATATAATCTAAAATGTAAGGAATTTGGAAAGAGCAGCTGCCTGTGAAGGGAAATGTCCAACCAGATGAGCTGGATTAGGAGGGAGCACGGTGCAAGGAAGCCTGGCGAGCTCCAGGGGCAGCTCGGCTTGCGGTGGCAGCGGGGCTGAGGGCAGGCCGTGATGGTGCGGGAGCTGGGGGCCGGGCCTGGGGCCTACTCTGTGGCTCTGCTGGGGACACACAAACCGCTGGGGTGACCCGGGGCTGATCAGAGCTGCAAATGCTGGCCCAGCTGAATTTCTGATGGCAATGGCATGTTAGACAGCAGGAGGAAGAGCAGCACCTTCTGGAACCACAGGGCCAGCGGCCTTTGGATAGGAACAGTTTGTCCCTGCGCTTCCATCCATGATTCACCAGTGTGAAGGAGTCATCAAAGCACCACTGTCAGCGAATGTGTCACTAGAGGAAGTGTTCTGCTTTTTTCCTAAACAAGAAGTTAACAAAGCATTATTTTTCACTGCCTTCACGCTCTAAGCTGGTGTTTTGGAGGCCAGAGCTCCTGTTCTTTGTTGTTGCTGTGTTCACTCATTTCAAAGCCATAGCTGAGTCTCCCCAGGCTGCTCTGCAGGTGACGCATCTGTACAAAGTGCTGCTTTTGGCTTCAGCAACTTAACAGCACATCAGTAAACATCAAGGGGCTGTGGACAGGCATGCTTTCTGTAGTAAAGCACATCAGTGATTTTGAAACTGAAGCTACCTGCAGAAAAATCTTCAAGAGATGAAGATCTCCACCTCTCTCACTCCAACTCTTGATTTTGTTTTCATTGTTTCTTTCTTTCTTTCTTGATTTCTTTCAACCAACGTATGCTCAAGCTGCCCTCTTCCTGGGCTCCCAGCCACGGGACCATGGCATAGAAATGGCATTTCGTGGAGCAGATATATCCCAGATCTTTGTAGACACTCATTTGTCCGTCATACCATGTCCAAAGAAGCCTTCCTGAGATCCTCAGAATACTTCAGTACAGGATAACAGGTGAAATGAAGCGCTGTTAATGTTTCACATTGTCTTGAGGGTTTGTAGCTGGGTCCAATCAAGGTAGCACCAAAGTATTAAATCAAGTAAACGAGCATTAGTTCTCCATTCATTCTAACTGGACATTCCCTTCTCAGATAAACCAAGAGAGGAGAGAGGCCAGCCTCTGGAGAGAGAGAAACATGGAGATAAAAACGAGGATTTCATTTGAGAGGTGCACTGGTGGAAAGCTTCAGTAGAAGGACTCTCGACTCTAGAGATAGAGATGTCTGTGCAGAATAAGCTATTTCCCTGTAGTATCCTTCCCTTGGAGTTAAATGTTTTACTGCATGTTCATTATTTCATTGCACTGGCACGGGCTTCCCAGAGAGCAGGAGGTGCTCGAGGCCATGGATGGGGCTTTGGGCAGCCTGGGCTAAAGGGAGTTGTCCTTGCCATGGCAGGAGATTGGAACGGGTTGGTCTGTAAGGTCCCTTACAACCCAACCATTCTGTGATTCTATGACTTTAAGGAGGGGAAAAAAAAAAAAATACACCCCAGACCCCTAACATAGCAACAGGGGTGTGAAGAGTCATCCTACGGGCACGGTATGGGTTGTGCTCTGCTCTGTGTACTGGCGCTTCCTCAGCCTGTTTGGTTGGGGTTTGCCAAGATCACAGCTGACTTTTCAACTCCTCCACACTTCGGTATCAACCGAACAAGTCGTTAGAAACCACTGAAACTCCAACCTCTACGAAAGCAACGCTCCCACGAGCCATGTGCTGCCATAGGGCACCCAATGCAGGCTCTGAGCTGACACAGCACCAACCAAGAGGTTGTGGCAGTGCTCATTTTCAACGCTGGGTCAGGCAGTGGGATCGGGTGCTGCCATCTCCTCTTGGTGGTCCCTGAGAACACAAGGAGCCTTTTCTGTAGCAGTGCAATTCTCCAGACGTTGTCACTTTTGAAACTGCTGTCTGAGAACGCACAGAGCGTGCCGCATCTCAGCGGTGACCCTATCCGTTGCCTGCTTGAGCCTTTGCTGCCACTGCCATGTCTGATCAAGGCGGGTGTTGTACAGAAACTGGTGAAAAAAGAGATTAAAGCCCAGATAGATTTAGAGGTGAGTGAGAAATTAACTCTTCAGGGCAAGGGATGCCTTTTCTCTGTGGTGTTCATTCACTTTGATGCACAGGGGAGGTTTGGGACTTCTGGATACCACAGCACAAGCCAGTGCCAATAAAATAACATGGATCAGAGCGGGTCAGTACAAGGGCTGTTCGAGGGGTGGATGATGTCATAGCACTGTAAGAAACAGCAGCTCTCTGAGATTTGCAAGCTGCAAGCAGACACAATGGGATCGCTGCAGGAAGCGGTGGCTGAAATCCTCCGGGCTCCTCATGTGGGTCTGAGGAGGAACCTCAGCACTCCTTGACTTCAGTATCTCTCTGCCTCCAAATTGCTCTTGGCTCCTCCATTTCTGCAGCTGATAAGGACATGCTATGAGGCAACCCCTGCAGGCACTTTGTGTTTTGAAACATGCTGCTCAGTGAAGCAAAATAGCTGACGTCCCTCTGCAAAAAAAAAGAGGTCCAGGAATAATATCTTAGAGCCAAAGCAGGAGTCTGCCAGGGAACTAATGCCCTTGGGTGGATATTACTGATATTGTATTTGTTATATTAGGCAAGAGAGGTCAGCTTATTCTTTAGAATAAGTTACAGTAAACAAGCGGCGTAGCTGAGCCCTACAGAGTTTCATGACTGATGAGTTTAAACGTTAAGAGCTCCTATCATACGAATCTTGATCGAGGGAAAGATAAATGTGCTGTTTTTTAGCATTTCACTACAAACACGGTGTTTGTGCCAACTGACACAATGATTAAATATGATCCTCTCTTCTCAGAAATGAGGAGAACTGTAACCGCACCGAGCTCTCCGCCGCTGATAGAAGATAAAGGAGTCAAATCGTGTGTGGTTTCCTTCAGACCAAGTTTGTGGCGCAGAGTTTCATGAATGATGTTGTCCAAAGTCAAAATAATCTGGTTCGCCCAAAGGTATTTCTACGAGGACTGTAAGGCTATGGATTTCTACAGAATAATAGAAGAGGTCGATTTGTCCATAGCACCGTGCTCAGCCTTGGCCCAGTGCACATGGAGGATAAATGCCCTAGGAATTAATAGACACTCGATTGCTTTTGATCTAAAGCTGGCTAATAAGGCAATCCAGCTTTAAAATGGGCATGTTTTTGTATTATCATCATTGCTAGTTAATACACAGGGTATTTCCTCACCACTTTGCCCCAGCCGCTCTCTCTGCTCGTGGGGGTTTTTGTCCCATTGCTGTGTCTGAGCAGTGCCACCGATGCCCCAGGGACGCGGGGCCAGCCCAGCTTCATGCAGCCCCATGGCCGAGCCCTGCCGAGGCCCTGGTGCTGGCTGAGGGAGAAAACCAAGAGCAGCTGCTTGTTTCTTTTCAAGAGTATCAGAAAAACAAGAAGATGGTTCCATCCCCATGTGCGCCGAAGGCTTTTTCATCCTTTTCACTTTCAACCACACAAATGGCAATCATTCCTCTCTGCATTTCTCTTAGGAGCTTTTCCAGTGTATTGCACTGATGCTCTGCAGGTCGGTGGGAATTAGCTACAAGGAGTCTTCCCCTGCTGTAGACCAACATAAAAGCAGTGATGGAGCTGCTCCCCACCAAAAAAAAGAGGCGAAGAATTGCGGCCCTAGACTCCTCCCTGCATCGAGGTGCTTCATACACGGTGCTCTGCAGCCTCCCAGAGCCCTGTAGAAGGCTTGGTTTGCTCACCCTAAACAGGACTCCTCGCCCTCCCTGAGAGCAAGGCACTGCTGGGTCCACACGCTGCCTTTGTAGGAAGCGCCAACACCAACCGGTCCCGGCATTAACGCAGCCAGGTTTGCCATGCTCCACCAAAAGCTGCCCTGTGCTTGGCCATGCCCCACTCCTCAATCTCCATTGGATTTGTCCTGAGTCCTTCAAGCTCTGCTTTGTAGGGCTGCGTGCGGGCAGAACCCAGTTCTGCAAATAAGCTCGCATCACCGTGGTGATATCACCTCCATGCTGTGCTGGACATCTGCTGTGACCAACACCTGCTGATTCCCCCCGGGCCTGAGTCAGCCCTGGAGCCACAGCACTGGGCTCAGAGCCTTTCTTCTGCTGAGGGAGCTTTTAATGGCTCTGGACTGGAGGCTGTCAGCACATGGCTAATGAGATGCTGTATCATATAGAAGTGCATGATGGATGCAGGGAAAAGCAACTGCAATACTGATATTCTCTCTCACACTGAAGGTATGGGGAGAAGAAATGGTCAGGAGACCAGCACGCCCCGTGCAACACAAAGCGAACAGCTTCTGTCCCATATGGCCAAGGGCAGGGTAACCACTGTCCTGGAGGGGAAAGGGGAAGATAGCTGGCACTCAGCCCAAAACAGAGCTGGGATTCCCAACTGTGGTGTGTGTATGCGGATGGAGCACGAGGCAGCCGCACATTTCTGGTACCAGCTGCCCAGCAGGGTGGGACAGGGCATCTCCTGTGCCTCCATGCCCTCGTACGGCCACCACTCTCACCAGGATCTGCGCAGGAAACACGAGTGAGAGTTCCCCGGGTGCGCTCCTGCCCACGTTGGCAGCCCGGGGACGTCCCAGGGCGCTGCAGGAAGCCCCGCTGAGCGTGGAGGTGTGCGGTTCTTGCGAGGGCAGAGCTTTGATGAGCTCAGCGAGGGAAAAACCTTCTAGGAAGGATTACTCTGAACTTTTGGAGGCGCGGGGACCAGTGTGGTTGTTTGTAGTGCAATGTTTCTCACAACTCACTGCTCAGAGCTGTCTTCATGCACCGTGCGTGTGCTGCGGCAGAGCTCCAGGGCTGCATCTCCTGGAGATACCCCAGCTCCACGCAGGGAGCTCTGAGCTCCCCCACATCAGCTCTGCTGGCAGCAAGCACGTGCACACGGACACACACACTGCGCTGGAAGCAAACTCTTCTCTTCTAGCTTGATTTTGGCTGGCTGTATCTTCCAACCATTGCAGCTGCCGCTTTTCTCTGCTGCATTCATGTTCCCACCCTCCCTCCAAAAAAGAAGAGATCTTACATTTGATGATACAAAAAAAATTCACTTCATTAATCTCGATCCCTCTGGCTATACCGTCACAAAGCAGTGCTTGCAAAAAAGAGAGCTGCTTCATCACAACAGAGCTCGGTTACTTCAGAAAGGACCAAAATGTTCCTTCCTTCCCACCACCTCCTCCAGTGTGTTGCAAGAGTGAGCAAGACAGGAAAACAGAGCCGTGTTACATCGTCCGTGCCCGCAGTGTGCCAGACCTGCAGAAATAACTCCTGTTGTCATCAACCCTTGATATTTTTGGGTTTTGACATCACGCACAGAGATAAGTTTGGGGACAGAAGTTTAGAGCCATAGGAGCACGGCAGCTCCCCATGACGGGAGCAGGGTGACACAGGGCACTGCTGGTGCCCATCCAGGTGGTGGGACGAGGGCTGCAACGAGCTGAAAGCAGCTGAGGGTTTTGTGCTGAAGAATGAAAGCAAATTGCCAACTTTCCTCATACTCGTCGGTCTTTTCAAGAGCAACGTGATTCCTTCACCCATCTCTGCCAAAGCGTTTGCTGTACAGAAATAACACGGTTTCTGAACTTGAGAGATATTTAAGGACATTTCTGGCAAGTGTTCAAAAATCTGACTTTGGGAACTCAATAGAAGCAGCCATGGATTACTGAAGTCAAGTTGAAAGTGGTCACTCTGGAGAAATAGAAAGAACCTGCCATTATCAGACTCTCCCACTGTGTGCTTCCTAGGACACACTTCGGGCTGCAGTTGCTGGTGTAGGGTTTGCTGATGTCGTTCCTCCTTTTCAGTAGTTACAGTTGCTTTGGATCCAAACAGTGATGGCAGCTATGGAAAAAAACACTGCAGCTTTGTCATGTGGTCCAAGCGAGGTTTGCTATCATCAGAGTGGTGTAATTCTGTACAGAATATTAATTATGCTGTTGGCCACCTTCCCACTCAGCTCTTCACAGCTCCGTTAAACGCTGCTGACTCGGATCTAACACTCATTGGAAAGTTATGGACTTTTTGCCCAGGCAAGGGCTGCTTCTTTCAGAGACCAAACAGAACACTTTATCATCTAGAGAAATCTGAAATTGGCTTGGATAGAGCTCAGTCCCGCACCGTAGAAGTCTGCGAGCGTGTAACGAAAGCTCAACAAGGCCTCCATTTATGATTTAGGGCTTTGCTGTTTATTTGCTAACAACGGTTTCTTTACAAGACTTGTATCACCATGTTAATTACTTTAAGTATGCCCATCTGCACTCAAATAATAAAAATATACATATGAACCGTAAGGAAACGTCACCCTGAACTGTGCCGGGCAAGAAAAAACCATTCATGCTGCAACTATAGCAACTACTAAAATAGCAAAGCACACTGATTTCTCACATGAACCTGTTCCTAATGTCCAAGAGACACTGTGTGCTGTGCGCCTTATATACCAGCTCCCAAAATATCCGAGTCCTGATAGGATGAGAAAACACTGTCATGTTCTCGCACCAGGCCAATTACAAAGCTGAAGTTCCTGTGCTGTTAAAGATGTTTCCTGTTGATAACACAAAAGGACAACATCGAGCCGAGCTGCTAATGTTATCTGGGACCCTTGTGACCTCTCGGAAACTTTAACAATTGTAGAGTTCACAACACGTAGAAGCGCTCTGTCTTGTGCTTTTATTTTAATAAATAAGCAAGAAGGAAAATAAACACTGCTCCTGCGGCCGTGCACTTGCTGCTGGTCAGGGGTTGGCTGGGGGCTGGAGGGCACAGCTCTGTCAGCAAAGGGCTCCCCCCGCTGCCACAGGGCAGTGCTTCGCCGGGTCCTTTCCTGAACCAACACTGTGACAAGGAGGAATTTTACACTGATATCTCTTTTCCATCAATTTTAAATCTACTCTTCTCCCATTTCAAACTCTTTTTGTTTTAAAAAGCAAAAAGAGCTGCTCCCCAGTTTGTCTTCCAGTCTAAGCAGCTCTGATGGGTACACCAATGACTTGTAACTCAATGGCTTGAAGATTCATTACCCCTAATTGATGCCTAATTGATGAATTTAGCCTGGTCTGATTGATTTGCCCAAATATTTGTCTGTCTTTCACAATCCATGGTGCAACACCCACACTACTGGAGACAACCTGAGAAGGTCTCATATGAAGGAGAGCTGAATACACAGGAGGTGCATAGAATATATCTTCTGCCTTCATGAAGGACACTGTGTCCTTACGAAGGATAAAATAAAAAAATAATAATCTTACAGCTAATTACTTTTAAAACCTTATGATTGAGTATCTGGGCTCAGTTCTGTGCCCCGGTCCCCAGTAATCCGCAGTCCCCACCTGGAGGAGCAGCACTGTGCCTTGCTCGGTTGTTTCTGCTGGAACCCCCGCCACGGTTTCCTTGGAGCAGTGCTTATTCACAGCAAGTCACAGTGGGAGAGGGTGGGAGGCAGAGTTCATTCATTTTTGTAGCATAACATAGAGCAGATTGTGTTTGGATTTCACCAGATATTTGTTGTTTTACGTTTCCTTGCTTTATATTGGAGAAGGGCCTGCAAGAAAACTTTGATCCAAGGTACAAATCCACAGCCAAGATCTGAAGTAAGCTTGCACAACGTTCTGCAGAGCAGGCTGCAGCCCAGCACTCTGCTCTGCTGCTCAGCTCTTCGACCTGCAATTGGCTGTGGAGACTTCTGCCATCTGTGTCCATGATATTTTGGACAGCACAGTGCAATGGTGCAACGTTACCAACTGCCAGGGCAAGCAATGGGCCCGGGTCTGGGCCGGCTGGGCTGCAGGCACTGAGCACATCTCCAAAGGCTTGGGGTCCAGCCAGCCTGCCAGCAGCCACAGCCCTGGAGGGGGGAAGGCACGCTGAGTTACAAGGCCTGTCTCTAAGAACCCGTCAGGCCACAGTTGTGTTTAGGAGCCGGGTGCAGGGAATGCAGGACACTGCGGCCCAAAGGCTGCTCTCGTGGGAAAAGCCCACAGCCACACACGGACCCAGGGAGAGCAGAAACACATGGGTGCCCAAAGCCTCTACCCTACGCGCTGATAACAGAGCGAGGTGACTGCAGCAGGGAACCTGCCAGCTCCAGGTAGGAGCGTGGCTGACACAGACTGTGCTTCCACAACCCCCGAGCCAAGGCAACACGCCCCAGCTACAGGAGAAACAAGTTTATCTGTGCATGACCTGCGTAACACTCCGCATTACACAAAATTCGTTGGAAGAAATGTTACAACCATTCATCCTGTAACATAAACAAAGCCGCTGTATAATTAATTACTGCTGCAATTAAGATCACCCTTGCTGTCCCTCAGCACTGAGGCCATCACCCCTCGTCATGCCACAGCTGCTGCAATGACAAACAGCGGTGGATGTCAACCACAGAGAAAACAACAGCAAACGGATTGCAACACACTGTCTTTGGCACGTGGGAGACACAGAGGTGCCAAGGTTTAGCCCATTTCTCATCACAGATTCTGAAGTCAGAAATAAGCAGGTGCAGTCTTTTAGCCTGAGACAAAACCACCATGGATAAAGCTCCATTGTCTCTTTAGGTATCAGAGGGATTTATTGACAAAGTCCGCTCAGATTAAGGGCAGGAAGCACATAAAGGGAAGAGCAGAGAGGCAAGAAGGGATGGCAGTAAGGAAGGAGGAATAGCAACACGCGAGAGAAACAGTAACAGAACCCCAGCTAGAACGCTCAGGGGAACGAAGCCTTCCCAGTGGCGCCGTTCTGTTTGTCAGGGAGGTAGGTTACAGCTTCTTTCACTACAGCAGAACTCAGATTTCTCTAGGGGTAATCAAGTGAATAGGAGATGTTGCTTCGCAGATGCTGAACCAGAGAGGGGCTCTCAGAGCACCTGCTGGGTCCTGAAGCTGCGAGTGTGCAGAGGCAGCAGCCCCACACCAAGCAGCTCCCCTGCAGCAGCAATGCTGCGGCTCCCACAGCGGCACACAGCTCCGAGCAGCTCCTCTGCAGCGCTGCAGAACCCATCGTGCTGATGCCCTCAGCTCTGGGTCATAGCACTTGGACATGGGAGCAACAGAAGGAAATGACAACATTAAGAGAAAACGCTCAAACTGAAGTTACTGGGAAAAAAAAAAAACAAAAAAAAACAGAACAACCCCATCATACTGCAAAAAGTGTTGGTTTTTGAAAAAATAAATAGCTATACCTTCCAACCCCAAACGTACACACGAGCACAGACCGCCTCACTGCGGCTATTTCTGACCATCAATGAAACACGCTGCGTGCTCAGGACGCCCCCTACCGGCAGCACCGCCCGCGGAGGAGCAGCTTTAAAAACACCGAGGCACGGGCGGCTGCTGCTGCTCTGCATTCCAAGCCTGAGCCGTTAGGTGCACATACACAACGCCACAGAAATAAAATACCTATTTAGTCCAGCGGGGAATTGCTGCTGACGTACCTCGATGCGCTGCTAAATAATTGTTTATCAATTAAATAACGGGCAGGTGAAGTTGCAGCTCCGCATGCAGAGCAGGGGGAAAAGGCTCGGCACTCTTGGAGCGCTCTGAGCTGGCCTGTGCTAAGGATAGAGCTGGGAAAACAGGCTACATCTTGCTGAGAAAAAAAGAACCTCCTTCACAGTGCACTGCAAAACCAACACAAAACCATCCACGCATTGCTGGCTTAGTGCTAGGAACACACGTGTTCTCAGGGCCGCTTGGAGCTCAGCCTTCCCGTGTTGAAGCTCCAGGTAAGACAGGGACAAATCAGCCCGCGCTGGAGGCACCGAGATCTCGCACTGCTTGAGCCGAGTTATGCAAATCGCCTTCACAAAGCATTCTAAATCAGGCCGTTATGTGTAACGTTGGCAGACCATCAAATTTACATTTTCCCCCACATTAGGTAGAGAGCAGAAGCCACCGCGATAACAAAGTTAGCAGTTGCTCTAAGAACGAAACTTATTTATGAAATAGACGTTACTCCCTGAACAAAAATTAACGCCAGAGTAAAATCACCCCTCTACTTCTGCCTTTCTAAGCACGCTGGGGCCCTACCTCTCAATAACAAAGTTGGTTTTTCTTTCTTGTTGTTTCCTTTGTTTGTTTGTTTGTTCCCCCCCCCCCCTCTTTCTGCAGTATCAGCTGCTCATGGACACTGTTTTTATGGTGCATAATTTCACAGAGAACGAAAGCACAGCAAGCTTCCTCTGTATTTAGTAAACAAATCAGGAACTTCTATGAAGCTCAGTTCCACTTATCCAAGCCTCATATTAGAACAACTGAAGGTACACTACGATTAGAGGCTGCATTACTGTAGATCAAAGTGGAAAAGAAAAGAGGGAGTGCAACTGATTCAAAGAGGTTTTTTTGTCCTTTATTATTTCCTGGACAAGTAGGGCTGATATCTCATCATCAAAGCAGACTCAAAGTGCTGCAAAATACAAGAAAAACACCGGTCTGAAAGATATATCCTTCAATGGGAAAGCAAATGAAGCTTTTGGGGGTCACATTTTACAGGCAAATAATGAAAATTAACAGCGTGAAGAATGGAGCCGCCAGGTCAAGCGATTTGTCAACCAGTTACAGTTTTAATATAAAATGTTTAGTCCAGTCATAAGCTCAATGGTTCAAATGAAAACGAGCAGTGGAACCAAACCTTTGAACAAGATGATTTGTTTCGACATCAAGCTTGTTGGGGTGACAAATGCAGTCATCTTACTCCAGAAAATACATCTCCACGCCTAGCGCGGCCCGGCCAGCTAATGGCCTCGCTGCTGCTGCCCAGTTCCCTGCAGACGTCACTTCTGCAACTGACCTTACCCTGACATTACAGCAGCTGCACTGCAGGGGAACTTGGATCGTTTATTTATTTTCCTACTCATATATACTGTGTATGTAGGTAGATACATAGTCTACAAGGATTGAGTGGGGACAGTATCTTTTCAACCTTGTGGGAGAGACAAGAACCATCAAGAAAGCAGTGTGGAGAACCTTGCACACAGTATATGCATCACATCACGGTCGTGGACATCTTTAGCTTCAAATGGTTTAAATTCAGCACCTGTCTGGAGAACTAAATTCAAACCAAACCATTCTAAAAATCGTTTAAAGAAAATACTGATAGCTGTTAATGTTTTTTTTTCTGAAATCAAAGTATGTACACCCAAGCGAACCTTAGCTTCTCAGAAAAATGAAACAGCATGTAAAAAAAAAAATAATACCTTTATGCATAACGTCCTCACCCGTTGTCCATTCTGCTAGAAAGTTCTAAGAATAACTGCTTACAAATGGAGACTAAGACAGCAACCTCTTTAGAGCAAAAGAAGTTAAGCAGTTCTAGCAAGTTACAGCAAAAAAAGGGAGATTTGCCCTAAATGAACAAGAAGGCAAGCCTGAAGAAGAACGGTAACAATACTTCCATCAGCTTCTCCATAAACAACAATCAATTGTCAAGAACAGGCTGGATTATATCACTTATCTAGGAAGGGGAATAATAAGAATTAAAAAAAAGATTATGAAGTCTTCCTACCAGATCTTATGGCCTCCAAAATCAGTCTTTTTTTAAAATTAATCTGAAGTCTTACACTTTATAGTATCTGTGTTACAAATAGAAACAAAGAAAAAGCACATGGTACTTAATTGGCGTAGGGTTTTCATACCCAAGGATTATCACAGGGTTGAAACTCTTCAGTGTGCAGCTCAGCTAACGTGAACTGGCAATCATCATGCTTCCACAGAGATGTTCCTGCAGACACTTTCCACAATCTCTTGTTCTCAGACATCTTGGCCTCCAGCACACCTACTTATTTGTATAGAAGCCCACAGCCTGTTCTGTCAGATGAATTGGTTTGACACCATGCAAAGAAGAGCAAAGAGTATTTTTGGACTCCTGACAAATTAACTCAGATTTTGTAAAATTTCTTAAGTTAACAGATCTCTGAATGAGTTAAGGCACCCATATGCCCAGAACAAAAATAATAAATACCTTGGGCTAAATACAACTAACTGTTAAGCAGTCATGTAATTGCACAATTGTCTCCCTATTTTGTCGGGTAACGCTACCAGCGTCTTTAAGGATCCTAAAATATCAACACTAGAAACTTAGTGAATACAATGGACAAGGCATTGACAAGACATTCTCAAGGTTCATTCTGTATTCCTGGCTCCTCAAGGTAACGGCTACTACTAATGTAATCAGCATTTAGCAGCAAGATCAGCATGTTCTAGGAATGAAATAAATATTCACACAATCAATACTAATGGTTCAAATGCTCAAACACATCATTGAAAACGGTAAATTTCCAATCTTTCTCTTGCCCAATCCAAGTTTGCAGAGACAAGACCCTTGGCAACAACATTCACAGCTCTCGGTACCACAGAAGCTTCTGCAAACAAATTCTAGGCCTCAAGTTTCATCATCTGTGGTTCTTGCAAGGTGTCTTACTGTGTTCGAAGCTGGTAGTCTGGAAAGGAATAAAAAAACCAAACACACCAGTTTCAGTACATTGTCTTTCACTAACCACAGTAAAACAGATCCACAAACTGAGACAAAGGAATATAAGGAAAATCAGAAATGATCAGATCTTCATGTAGGATAACCAAGAGCACAGACTTTAAAGCAGTTAAGATCATTACAAGCTTCCAAACCAGAAGCAGCAAAACCAGTTTGCATAGCAGAACGAGTAACAACGAATAGCAGCAAAAAAAAAGTGTTTTTTTTCTTTAACAGATCAGGTAGTGTTTAGCAGACAGTATCTTAGCCCAAAGCTAGCAAAATCATATGTATGAATCAGCTCTTTTTTAATTCATATTCCCCCCAGATTTAAGTATTTCATAATGAAGGTCAGATTCAGTGAACAACTTCACTGTCCTAAACGCATGATTCAGTCAAGACAGTTCAGTAAAAAAGAGACTAGAAAAAGCACCAAGCATGAATGTCACATATATATATTGCAGAATTTAATACTGAAACACAAGAACAGTTTGCTCATATCTTCAATTTGTTGGTGTATGCTGGGGAAATAAAATATATTAAGATGGAGATTATGTTTACAGTTCATTGCTTTCCAATTTACCTCCGTTCTGGGTAATGTAACGAACCCATGGGAGAGCCTGATAGCCACTCTTCTCAATTATCTTTAAGTACCGAACCTGGGAAGAAAGAAATGTTACATGAGTCTCCCATGTCAGCATGCATTGTTTAGCAAAAAAAGTAAAGAAATTAAGATCGGGGGTGGGTGGGTGGGTGGTGGTGATCAAAAGTGTATTTTATGGATAATAATGAACAAGAATTATCTAGATGCACTACACTTTCAGATGTAAATATAAGGATAAACCCATGTATCTTACATTAACAGCATGCTTTCCACCTGAAATAATGCAGCCAGTTCTACCATTCTCTTTACAAGGTTCCCTTAAAGCAGGAAAAATCAGACTCGCCTCAGTAATAAACAAAGACTCACGGTTCTTGAAAGGGAGGGGCAGGAGGATGTATGTGAAGGAGACAGTGACAGCCAGGACAAGTAGGACATGAAGGAAATGACACCAAACCATGGAACAAAGGAGGTAAGGGTGAGGCAGACAGAGCTACAAAGCTGGACTGCAACAACTGCTGTGTCAGGAGCCTAGCACACAACCTTCAGTATTTTGATTTTCAGCTACCAACCTGTATTCCTGAAGTGGTGAAATACGGAATCTCAAATTTGACACTAATGGGAGGTTTCCCTTCCTTATCTTCAGCTTCAACGCTTGGAAGTCCAAAGTGAGCTCTCATCAGATATTCTTTTCCACCCTTACCAAAAGATAACAGATTTTTTTTTCTTCAAACAAACAAGAAAAGCTTCCAACAATACAAGAGATTTTCTATGCATAATACCAAATCGCTGAAATGCATTAATCTTTTCTAGGGCTTAAAAGGCAGCACTTGTTTTTATTTAAAAACAAGTGGGGTTTTGTTTTTTTTTGTTTTGTTGTTTTTAAATGCAGACCAATTTGAGACCAGTTTGAGGCATGATTCATCTTCTTCCAGTCCTATTCTCAAGGAGAACGTAGGAAGTTCTGTTTTCTTTCTGATCATTTTGATCATACAGCACAATAGCTGTACTATCACTCCATTAGCATTTGAAAGAGATTGTGCTTCTTGGCTGGTGCCACGAGCATTGGTCTGACAAAATAAAACAGTTGCTGCTAAATCTAGGCCAAGGGATTACACCATCCACAGACACTGCTCAAAAATCTGTTCTCTAAAGCTTGTTCTGAAAAGTTATCCCAGCTAAAAAGATTATAAACAATCTCATCAAGGAAAAATGTATTTCCAGCGAGGGAGGTCAAATAAAGGCACAGGCTTCCCAGGGAAATGCCCGATGCCCCCGGCTGGGCAGTGTTTGAGGGACATTTAGACTACATGTTCCAAGATGGTCCTTTCTAACTGAAGTGTTTCATCTCACACCTCTTGATATGGCTCCAGCTTTCGTCCAAGGGAAAGCAAAGGAAGAGGCCACTACCATTTGTCTGATGATGTTAGAATTTGCGTTAGGCGGAGTCATAAAACATTAAGTAATTATTATAATATTGGGTGAGAAGACTAAAAATAGCACTTACTGGAAAAGATTTAATGGACCAGACAATTTCACTGTTCTCTGGAACCCATTTAACACTTCCAACAGTGGTTTTAAACTTTGGCGAGTCCGCATCATTTGGAACTGGAATGTGAATCTCCACGTTGTTGGCAGTTGATCTACGCTTAAACTGACTTTTTGCCTAAAAAAAAAGTGAGAAAAATCAAGTCTCTAAGCATGTGCACTACGCAGGTAAATTCAGAGAGCTGTGAGACAATTTCCCTCTACCACAATCTACTGAGAAACAGCACAACGCAGAGAACATTAACTTAGAAATGAACTTTTTAAAAAAGACACAAGTCCCAGGGAACTACTAGCTGTTTGTGTAAGAATGCACGAACTGCTGGTCAAGCACTGAAAACAAACGAGAGAGAAGTCAAAACTAGCCATAATTATTTTAGAACTTCTGACCTTGATCATGTACTCGATGCGGCTGTGGGAATGTTTTTCAATCACAGACTCAATCCAGATCAGTGGTTTTACCTGATGGAGAAGATATTTTACAGCTGTAGATTTTACTTTGGCATGGTCACAAAAATGTCATTTCCTCATAAAACTACACTGAATATATGAATTCCATAAGTGCTGACAAACAAGCAAAATGTTGCAAGAATGACAGGCATTAGGAAAAAAATAGGTATTTCTCACATTAGTTCCTAACATCTTCAATTGCCAAACACTTTTCCATGTATGTGCAGGCTTTTTTTGTTTTGTTTTCTTTAATCATTGCTTTTTTTTTTTTTTTTAAGAGATTAAACTACAAACCTAGAAAAACCAAAACTCTAAATCATAACTACTATTCTTTAAAAGAAAGAAAAACACAACTACACTCACATGGGAACCTAAGGATTTTTCATTCATTGCCTCCTGTCGTAGTTGACAATTATAGATTTGCTCTACATTGAATATTTCCTTTTCTAAAGGAAAGTTAACTTACATGGTAGCTGTTACCTTGAGGAGCCAGGAATACAGTGTGCTAACATACTCCACGAAATATTTAGATGACAAATTAACGTTGCCAAGCACAATAAATTGCCACACTAGTTTTACTGCGTGGTTAGCTTAAAAATCAAATGATTCGTGTTTTGAAAATAGTTTCAATAGTAGTTGAAAAGACAGACTTACTGCCAAGTTATTTCTAAACTCATGCTTACTTCCTCCAAAAAGAGCGAGCGCAAAGCTTTGCTATTAATGGTTGACTTCACAACTACTATGCTGCCCATACTTAAATAAAAAACAAAACACATTAAGGGAAAGCCATCGGCAAATTTACCTACAGACTAAGTTATTCTCAGAAAAAAACGCTGTAGTCCAGACTTACATGAGTATTAAGACGATATGACATGAGTTCAAACTCCCCGTCAGGCGGAATGAAAGAAATCGTTCTGTCGTTTTCGAAGCGAGAGAGACGAACGCACTGGTGAAACTTCACATCTTCCAGTTCTACTGATTTACTTTTGCCACCTATCACAAAACACACAGGCCAAGATTTCAAACCACTACTCCCATTACATCTGAAGTCAGATCACAGCGTTATGTAGAGAAGCAGATGGCTGCTGATGTCCTCCTGACCGTGCTTTAGCCCAGCAGTTTTTTTCTATGACTTCAAAAGTTCCAACAGAAGAGGCAGTGAAGCCCAGCTGGTTACCATGCTCACTGGGGTATTCCATCTTCCCTTGGTATTGGTACACAAGACCTAATGTGGTTTTCCACACTAATAAAACAAGTATTTCTGTCATAGAATAAGTCCTTTCACTTGAACCTCACCTAAGGTTGCAGAGAATTCCCTTCATGATTACCACGATATCGCTGAAATACTCACGGCCTGTGTTATCGAAGAGAACTTTGTCATTTAAACCAAGGCGGAGCTCTGGCATTCCTGAGAGAAAGACTCTCATTTTAATGGATCCAACTATTTCACTCCGTAAGACATTTCCATTGGCACTGACCTGAAAAGCAATGAGAAGAAAGATAAAGGTCGCCCTGACACGATAATGACATGAGATCACACAGCAATCCCAACCCATCCTCAAGCCCCAGGTCTCCATGGCTGCCTTTCTTCCAAGCAGCCGGTCCAGTAGAGTACAATTAGACCAAGGACAAGGTGGGAATAGACTGATGAAGGAAGGACGTGTCAGAAACCAGCCTTGGGATTGTCGGGCACAGAGCACAAATTCCAGTACAGCACTGTTTATCTACAGATGTCCTTACAGACCGTGAGTCCTAATGACAGAAATCATTTTGAGCATCCCAGTGCACTAATCACAGTTAGGCTGATCTTTTATTATATCCTTGTAGGTTTGCAGACAGTAAGTTCTTCTCAAGACTTCCTACTAATTCTCATTAAAAGTTCAAGTAAAAGGTACACACCAAAAGGTTAACAGACTCTATAACATCCAGGAACACTTCATTCTTCCTGTATTTTATCCCTTCTGATCTCCATGAAACAGCATTTGTAACAGTGGCAGGTGGACGTGGAGCTCCAGTTTCAAGTTTGTGACCTTCCTGAGTGATGTACCTTTATAACCACATAATTAGAACGAAAAACACAAATTATACTCTGAAACGTTTGAAGTGTCTTTTGTATCAGATTCACATCAGCAACAAAGACGTTGGAAATTACAAGGCTACACTTTATCAAGTATCAAATATTTTAATAACTAGAGGAAGCCAAAACATTTGTTTGCATATAGAATACTCAAGACTTTCTCAAGGACTTTACCACTGTAAGCAACAGAGACAGATACTTACTCTTGTAAAATTTTACTATCAGTGGTTTGCGGGTAGCCGAAATCCATAAGCTCATCTAACAACTCATAAATAATAACAAAATTATCTCTAATGCTCTCTTCTTCCAACTCCTTGAAATATTCAGAAAAAACCTGAAACAACAAAAATGAAGAGGGAGGGGGAAAAAAGGACATTAGCTGAGGAACTACAGCACATTCTGAATGTATTCCTATAACTAAGAATAGTTTGGAGAAAAAAAAAGAAAAAAAATCACCAAAACAGAACCCATAATTCCTAAAAAGCATTCTGTTCAGAAGATGAGCAGCAGGAAACCCACCTCAATCAAAAGAGTTACAGAGCCCTAGAAATAACTCCGATTATTACAGAAAATATTTATTCTGGGGAAAACAGCTGTCATGCCAGGTACAAATTAACCAAACACAGAATTGATGCACTACTCATGCATCAAAGTTTTCTTCTGTGTTCTCAGGTCTTGTGCAACTACTCGCAGCATTGTGTCACATCCTTTGCCTACTCAGTTATAAAATATGAATTCCATTATTAGTGGTTAGGAAGACATTTCTATAAAATAATCAAATATAAAGCAAAAATACTATTACCAGAATTCTTTAAAAAAAGTGAAAGCTCCATGCATTTTTACTAGATCACACTGAAAAACAGATGGGGGTTACACCTGAAATTTCACACTCACCTGGACTACTTTATATAAAAATGAAAACACCAGTGATACACAAGCATTCTTCTTCGAAGTTGCAACAACTAATAAAGGATGTTCAGGAACATGCATTCAAAGTCATCACATAATGAAAAAAAATTTTACTGAGTGTGTTTTTAAAAGCGCTGTGAAAGGGGCAGCCTGACCTGGTGCCTGACTTAGTGGCTGGCAGCCCTGGCCGAGGCAGCAGGGTTGGAACTGAATGATCTTTGAGGTCCCTTTGACCCAAGTTGTTCTGATTCATTCAACCATTCATATGCAAGCTATCTGCAGTACAAAGGATACGATAGAGGTTGTTATGTTTAATCCACATGAAACGAACTCCTCCATGTGCTAGAATAGGAGAAAGCGTCCCCTCTTCTTCCTTTTCCATAAGGATTGGCATAAAATGCTCCACCTCTGACATGTCCACATCTCCACGGTAATTTCGACAGATGAGAACCTATGGAAAGCACAATTCCTTACAGTTCTCCTCTGAGAGATGACGTTACCATGCAAGACCAGCACAGGAAATATTTAAAATGTCTCTTTAAGTGAAAAATCCAAAGACCAAGCTTCAGTCTAGGGTCTACGCATACTATAAATGCAAACCACAGTGCCAACGTACTTTATGACTTGAATGCAAACCCCCACGTAATGCAGTCGTATATCCTAGCGTTACTCCTCACATACAGCTGCATGCACCCTAATAACAACTTTTAAGATGGAAAAACACGTCACCCTCCAGGGACAAACCTCCTCTAATTAGGGCAGAGATTAATCACCCCAGGCGGGATGCTTGGGAGCCCCGCGGGCAGGGCTGCTCCCAGACTCCTCCTTCAGCACCTGCAACCGCGAGAAGCGGACACGGCGGGACTGCCTCACAGCTCGGGCCGCAGCGCCGACGGGCCCGGGGCCGGCAGCAAACAGCGAGCGGGAAGGGGAAGCGGCGGCCACAGGGCAGCGAGTCCCGCGGAGCCCACACCCGACGCTCTGAGCAGCTCGGGGCGAGGGAAGCCCACAGCCGCGGAGCCGCAGCGCGGCCTCACCTTCCCCTTCAGGTCCAGCACGTACACGGCGCTCGCCGACATCGCGCCGCACGGGGCAGCCGCGCCCGACCACAGCCACAACGACAGCGACTTCCGCTTCCGCCCGGCACTTCCGGCGGGAACCGGCCGCACTAGGCCCGGCCGCGCGGAAGGGTACGCGCAGTGATCCGCCGGCAGCGGAAGAGCACGTTGTCAGATGTGTGCAGATGCTAAATAGTCCGCGGCCGGCTGAGGTCCGCAGAGAGGGGTTGGGAAGGGCGAGGAGGAGCCCCGGGTGGATCAGCGGTAGCAGAGGGAAAACGCTTGGGCTGCAGAAGCGTGTGAGGGTTTGGGATGTGATTCACTCATCTCTGAGAGCTGAAAATGCTGGCACACAGACTGCACACAGCGCACCGCTGCCCGCTGTACAGGTAAAGGAGCACCAAAATAATGGATGAAAACAGCGTTTTAATAAGTTACATCAAAGATACAAAGATTTTAGAATACAGCAGACACCACTCCCCCAACTCTGAATGATTTTAGATAGAAATTACACAGTTCTGCAACTTATGAGAGCAGCTGATACAATGTAGTGCTGCCAAAAGCTCTCTGCTTCCAACTGGAACTGCTGGAATAGGAGAAATAAAGGACTGCTATGGTTTAGCATGGCTGCGAGCACCAAAAAATACCCCTCTGCACATCCATAAGTCACTAGCCAATAAGAGACTCTGTTGAATATTTTAGAACCGAAATAAGACAGTACAAGGTGATAAATGTTCAGAAGATATATTAAATATAAAGTATGAAGAATACAGAGATTTACATGGCAGCCCCGTTCGATAAACGCAGAACTCCTGACCCAAGGCCCTGAAGCGCCGCCCGTTCACTTGGTCCAGCTGACTTTGGGAATGTCGTAATGCTCAGTCAGAGTATCCAAGTGCCTGTTGAAGTCCTGCGGGAGAGAAAAGCAACAAAGCGCTCAGTGCTTGGAGCAGACATCGCTGCTGAGCAGCGCCTGTGCTTCCCCAAGCGGCTCCACCTGCCCAGCTGATGGTCACGCAGGGCGGAGTGCAGCGGGGTGGGTCGGCTCACCTCAACTCTCTGCTTGTGCGTTTTCGAGGCCTTCTTCAGGATCCTTTCCATTTGCTGCAGGGAGACACAAGCGCACGGTTACCGGCGGCACTCAGACCGCTCGGGGGCGGCTCTGGCGCGGGGTTCCGAACGCGCCCCGCTTCCCCGTGCGGGTCAGGCCCGGGCAGGGCCGCCCTACCCGCTTCTCCTGCATCTTCTCGTAGGCCACTTGTGCCGGGGTCCGCTTATCCAGGCCGCGCTTCTTCTCCTCTTCCTGCTTCTTGCTGCTCACGATCTGCTCCAGGATCTGGGCCTTCTCCTTCGCTTTCTTCTTCTTCCTGAGGACAGACGCCGGTCAGCGCCCAGCCCCTGGCCCCGACCCAGCTCCCGGTTCCCCCCCGCACCGCCGCTCACCGCTTGCCGGCCCCCAGCCCCGCTCCGCCGCCTTTAAGCCGCAGCGGCCCGCGCTGCACGGCCTCGTAGTCCGCCATCCCTCGGCCGCCGCGCGCCACAGCGCCCCCCGGCGGCAGCGCGGCGCAGCGCGCGAGACCAGCGTTGCCATGGCAACACCGCGGCCGCTCCCGGGCGCTGAGGTAAAAACCGTTACAACCCGGCCGCGGCCGGAGGGAGCGCGCCGTGCCCCAAAATGCCCGGCCCCAACCCGAATCTCGACCCCAATCCGCCCTGTTCCGCGCCGATCCGACCAAATCCGAATCACCGTCGCTTGTTTTAAGACGGATGGGTGAGTGAAAGTGGGCAGCCTGCTGTAGTGCTGCTGTCAGTTCTTCCCTCTACCCTTGTGTTTCACATTTAACATCACAGGTCCGTTTTTATGTATAAACACTACATTCTCTTGTATTTTTAGTGTAAAACCCGTACATGGACCTGTATGTGTGTATGCTTGTCACACTAATAGCCATTAACTAGTGATAATGTATGTTCATGGAGGAACAAAGGGGCTGAGAGGACTTTACAGACATTGCCTCAAGTGGAGCTAACATTAACATTAGCGGGCAGCGCACAGCACGTGTTGTAGAGAAAAACGAGACAGAAAAGATCAGAGGTTACTACCGCTGTGACTAACTCCCACCATTCGGCGTTAATTCTTAAAGAGAAAGAGCATTACGAACACTTTTTGGGTAATTTGCCATAAGAAGGAATGAAAACTTGCTGTCTGTGAAGTCTGCCTGCTGCTTCAACGACACAGACAAGCTGTTAGTCGTGTGGCTAAATGCTGTAACATGAGTCTGTGTGCACACAGGGGACAGGTGAGTGATGCTGGATAAGAGCCGTGAGTAGCCAGACTAGAGATTTGATGAAGTGCTCCTATTATGGTTCTTTGCAGCCCGTGGAACAGGGAAGCTGGTTACTTGATCCTCTGCTTTACCTGAACCTCATTGTTGCAGCTTTTAATATCTGAATATCCAGGCCTCCTATAAAGGTGGCTTTGAGGAAAGAATGATGGGACAAGAAGCAGCGTTCAGAGCCAGAAATGGGCAACAAGCAAACCATTTTCACTCAGGAGCAACTGGATGCATATCAGGTACAAAAAAAACTAAATGAGTATTTAGACAGAACACTGAATAAATGATGTTGTTGATGTTGTTTTTTTAAACAATCTCTTTAAAAATTACTAAGAATATTGAATTACAGTAAAGATTTTAGTAAGATACTTGGATTTGTACATCAGGAAAGGTTATAAAGTATTGCTAATTGTGTACAAAAAAAAAGAGTATTAATGGTTGGCCACAGTATCATTCTATTTGAGTCACTGCAGTGGAGAAGTCAGGGCCAATGCATGCTGAAAACTGTCATTACATATGATGTCTTATTTCATAGGACTGCACATTCTTTACAAGGAAAGAAATTCTGAGGTGAGTCATGTGTGTATGTTCTGTGAGCGAAATACAGAGATTGCTACAAATTAGATTATATAAAAGATGATATTTAATAATTTTTAAATGCATTTATAAAAAATTAAAGTCATACATTGGATAATCTGAGGTTTTTTTGGTTTTTTGTTTTTAATGTACAAAAATTATCTATGTAGTCTATCATAAATTAAGGCAGAGCTTTAAATTTTCTGTTAAGGTAACAGTGTGTACCAGAAATGTAACAAGGAATGTTTCAGTGTATGCTTTGCTGCTGACATCCAAGTTCCCCTCACTTCGTTTTAGGACAAGTGTTTCAAAGCGTGCTGTTGTACTTCAGGACATGTTGCCTGTTTTAAGAAATCATTAATGATTGTATCAAATTTTATTCACGTTTCCTTCATGTAAACAGTTAGCAGTGGTTACTCTGAGGTGCATTCTTCTCAAAGCCTTCGTGAACTTCATCAAATACTCCATTTAACCTCTGGCCAAAGAGTCTGCCAAAGGCAGCTGTGGTATTCTGTTCATATAGGACTAAGACTTTTCACAGAAAATAACTTCAGTTTCTGCACCTCTCAAGTGGTATTACTTGCTAATTTCTCTTCAGTTTCTGCACCTCTCAAGTGGCATTACTTGCTAATTTCTCTGAAGCACGGAGCATGAATGACAATTTTGTACAGAATATCCCCCTTTAGAACCTTGATATCTATATATGAATTAAATATTGAATAAAATATGAAATATTCCTCAATAACTGAAATCTAAATCTGCCTTTCCTTGTAGTAGAGGCCAGAGCCATAACTGTGTCATGAATAAGACATTTATTATTGATAAGAATCCCTTTTAAAATTCTATCCTATTGTTTTGTTGGTAACAGCTATGAATGGAATCCTTACACACACAAAGGGATGAAGAAAATAGCAAGCTGAAAAAGTGCTAATACATTCAGATGACTGTGCATACATTCTGTCTCCTGAACCTGACTTCTATGTAAAAAAATAGAGATACTTGTGGTGAATAAAAACCTGTGAGAGTTGTTCTGAAAGCAGGAGGGCTTCGTATTTATCACCAGTTACACTATGTTGCTTTTTTTAAGGTTGTCTCTTCCACTAACGTCTACTACAGGGTGTAATAAACGTTATTTAGGGACTGGTATCATCCTTCTGGTAAAGGATGCAGAGTATGAAGAATAGAGAAGGCAAGCACATTGATCTCAAAGGTCTAAAGAACTTGTTCCCTAAACGAGCCTTTCTTTCTCTTTCAGACTGTTTTACAAATACCGAGATCTAGCCCCGCAGCTAGTTCCACTCGACTACACCCACAAACCAAACGTGACACTTCCCTATGAACTCATTGGCAGCATGCCAGAGCTGAAGGTACAGAGCAAGGAGCACAACTAGAATCAAGTGACACATTTCAGTTTAATCTACCCTTTTTTAATAATTCATCCAGTGCTAATTACTAAGGGGATGAAATACAAATAAATTTTGCCTACTACAGTCAAGTCTTTCTGGAAACTTCTAATGATTTCCTGAAAACACCCTGAAATTGTACAAACATTAAAGAAGGCTGCAGCTGTGCCTAATAGATTAGACAAAAACATAATAGCAGAAGAAGGACTATTTGACTGACAAAAAGGGGTTACAACAAAAATTACTGTGCACCAGTTTTCTTGTCTGCACTGAAATAAATCCTTGTAAAGATGACCTTCCCTCGGTGCTGTGTTCTGCTTCCCAGGACAATCCGTTCCGCCAGCGGATAGCAGAGGTTTTCTCAGAGAGTGGAGATGGCAATATGACTTTAGATGATTTTTTGGACATGTTTTCTGTGCTGAGTGAGATGGCTCCCAGAGACCTAAAAGCTTATTATGCTTTTAAGATTTATGGTGAGTGACAAAAAAAAACAAAAACAAAACAAAAAAAAACCCCAAACCAGTAAATGTTGAGGAAAAGCTGTGGCTGCATATTGGAATGCAAAGTAATCCATTTTGTGACTGTAATGGTTTCTAGTTAGGTATGTTTTTAATACAGTATTTCTCTCTGTGTTACATTTGAATGCCCACTCTTTCTCCTAGAAACTTCTGGTCCTTATTATCCTATTTTCTCTTCTCTTATTTATTTGGGATTAGGATTTACTAGAAAATTTACAACCTGAAAGTATCTGCAGCTTTCAAGAACTGATAAAACATTTAAGAAACAGTTCTGTCTGAGGAGCTGCTTTGAAAAGTGTAAGGGAAGGGATTTGGCTGCCCATAAAGCAGTAGGGTTTTGGCTGGATTTGGGTGTGTGTGGGAGATTACTCCTCCAGCAGTTTTCTCCAAGGGCAAGTTTATTTTTTTGTTTTGCAGTGCAATTTTTTGTTACTTTCCTCATGATCAGCCAAAGCCAAACAAGGTAACAGACAAAAAAAAAAAAAACACAACGAACCAAAACAACAACAAAATAACAACAAAAACCCACAAAACAAACTTTAAAAAAAAACTTAAATAGTACATGAGTCAGCAAAATCTTTAAGTGAACCCCCACCAAAGCTGGACAGCCCGTTGTCTTCCTTTAACTTCCTGCTGTTTCGTGCCTCTAGTTCAGTAGTGCTGATTTGCTAGAATGATTTAATTATGGCTTGACTGTGATTAACCACTACACTATTTGCGACTGTTACCTTACATACAATAGGGAGACATGAGACTGAGATTTTTATTTTGTTATTACATTTTTGTACAAATACACATAACTTCCTTTCTCATTTGAAAGTACTACTCAAATACGTTCCTAGCCTGGAAACCAAACCCTTCCTATTAGGTCCTGGCAGTCAGCCATGTCAAGTATTGTTTTTTTCTCACTTTGAATTCTTTTTGTTTCCTTTGACAGATTTTAACAATGATGATTACATATGCAAATCAGACTTGGAGAAAACTGTTAACAAATTAACCCGCAATGAACTCACCCCAGAAGAAGTTAGCCTTGCTTGTGAGAAGGTGATTTATGAAGCTGATCTGGACAACGACGGCAAGCTTTCTTTGGAAGACTTTCAGCACATGATAATTCGAGCTCCTGATTTCCTCAGGTAATATTTGATTTTAGTTTCTAGCGCCCAATTGCTCGAGTGGCAGCCTGTGAAACACGCATTGTCTGTCTGCTCGGCGGTTACAGATCTCCGCTCCTCCCCAGCAGTTCTAGTAGAGTTGCCCACCACAAAGATTGGGAAAACATGCATGAGAAAGCAGGAAGGCTTGTATTGCACTATTGCTTTTTGAACCTCCTGTGTCCTTTTCACATGATTAAAACTCCTAGTAACTGAAAAAGTTAACATTAGCACTCAGGCTCCATTGATAAATATCTGGGATTAGCTCATTCAATACATAACATAGTCCAAGTGTGGTTTGTGATGCATGTCTTACATGAAACAACATTCCAAACCTTGTATTTATTTAACATAACAATTCTTTGCAAGTGACTGGAAAAATAGTTTCCAACTTAAACTACAGTTTTAGGATTAATTATAATGAATCCCTCTGAATGGAGTAAAACAGTACGTAAGTGATCATTGCTTCCTTTTTTAACAGCACATTTCACATTCGAATCTGAACCTAGCAAAACACAAAGATGAAAGTGCTTCTTCTTGAACAATTTCTGGAAATGGAACCTGTCAGAGAACTCTGTTATTTACCTCTTTAAAAGGAACAGTTCGTCTTCACTGAATTTCCCTGTGATTTCACAAAAGGTCTGTTTCTATAAAATTGTCTTTTCCCGCCACCTTCCCTCACTAGAGCAGGGATGTGGAAAAAATATATTTTTTTAAGTTCAAGTACCACCAAGTAGGGAGTTGTATGACATTATAGCTTCTTAAACAAAGACCCTATGAAAATACCCTATATCCATTAAAAATACCCATGTTGTTATAGATTCAGGCTTCATCCAGGAATCCCTAGACTGTTCCTACTGAACTACTCGTTTTCCCCTGAGACAAAGCTAGCTCTGTGGTTAGGAAAACATGTTGCTGCCTACAGAACTTGGTTCTCCTTAGAAAACACACACTGAGAACATGCTCAGCTCAAACTGAGGTCCTGAGAATGCCACCTACTTCAAAAATAGTTTCAAAAACACGATGGTTAATCTAAATTGTGTAACCAACTCCTCTGATCTTCTTTAACACTCACAACAAATGGTTCAGTCAATCAGCTGGCTCAAGTGTTCTCCTAGTTTGTCACAGAAGCCCGTTACAGGTTCTATGACAGATGAAGGGAAGATTTATTCAGAATTTATAATGAAAACTCAACATATTTTAAACAACAAAACCAGATCCAATCCCATGTTCTTGTCACTCTTCCCTGTTTTTGGAAATACACCGTTTTCCACAAAAGGATCTGTATGCATTAATGATGAACCGGACTGACAAACTACATTTTTTAAATTCTCTTTTCGTAAGAAGTTTATTTATGCAGTGCTCAGGGTCCTGTACAGAGTAAAAACATACATACTGTAATAAACAACAGTTTTGTTTTTTATACAAACATCAAAATCAATGAGAAGTGTTTAAGAAAGCAGTGGGAAATGTGGGAAAGGTGGCAGCCAAAAGTGGTCCCTCTGAACATGGAGTTTACAGCTGCTTATTAAAGTACTGGGAAATGTTCAGTTCCCCTCAGAACAAAGCCACGAGTCCCAGCTCACGCTCAGCTTAGAGCATGATTCCTGCAGAGGCTTAAGAGCAGCCTGCTACACTTTGATCAACTGCAGAAGACAAAAACTCGAAGCATCAGTGAAAGAAGTGAGCCAAAGAATAAGGCAGCCTGAAATAATCAGACTGCACATGACTATTAATGTTCAATCGAACAGATCTTTATTTCATCGGTAAATGAAGACAGAAGTTAGTCATCATTCTTTCCCAACCCCTGTGAACTTCCAGCAGAAATGGGGACCATTCTTTCAGCAGTCATTTGTCCTTTTCCTCTCCAGGATAAACTCCATCCATTTCAAGTCCAAGAAAACAAGAAATCACGGTAGCTTTTGAGCATGAGCATCAGCCAAACCTCCACCACCACAACAAAACCCTTTACAGTTGTCAGTAAGATGATTACTATCCCACACGAAAGGAGAACAAATAATTTCCAGCAGCAGTAATGAGACTTACAATAATCCATAGGATTTATAAATCTGAGGCTGAAAGTCTGGTGGTAGCATAAAGCTCTGATGTCAAGGAACATTAGAGGTGCCTGTCAGCACAGGAACTGGACAGACAAAGCAAGCACTGAAACAGCAGTTCCACGTTTGTTGACAAATAAGCTGACAGGTCTACACCCAAAAGGGCGCAGGCCTTCTAGCATACTGCAACCAGCCTCAAAAATAAGGTCAACCACAGAATTCTATGATCCTCATTAAAGCAATTTGAGAACATGCTCAAACATGGGTTTGTTTCTCTACAAACCGAGTGTTAACTGATTACCTGGCATTTTAGTGGTATTTAGACATAGAAAATGTGTGGCAAGCACATTGTCAGCTTTTCAGATCTACTTAAATCCCTGTTTTACAAATTCTGTATCCAATCTCAGATCTGTTCTGCCTTAAAGAAAGCTTACATATAAATGCATTCCTGTATTCACAGAGACAGTACCTTGTTTGAGCGTTGTGTTTTTGTAATATTTGTGCTTAAAAAACACAGTAATTAAATTAAGTGATGGAAACATCAATTACCTATTGTATTTATTCAGTATTTGATGTCAGCATTTGGCCACACGTAGCCAAGCAGACATGCCACTGCGCTGCCTTTCACTTTTCCCTGTCCTACATTTGCATTTTAGGTTTCATATTGTTTACACTGATTCAGCTTCTGCATAGAGTCTGCATGCCGTAGAAGTACAGGGATGCCTAGAGGTCACAGTAACTGCACAAAACTTCCTGAGATTGGGCAATAACACAGTTGTTCATTAAGCAAAACCAATCATTTTGGAAAGGGAAATCAAAATCATGCCGTAAGTTAGGAACATAAACAGGGCAACAACCAGCCTAAGTTTGAACAAAAGGTGTTCACAAAACATTAGCTTTTAATGCAGAAGAGTAACAAAAGATTTAGCAAATGGAGGCTGAGAAACGATTCAGTTTGTAAGTTAATATGGTATTTCTTTCTTGTCTCAAGACAAATAATCAATTTAGATGCTGTCAGCGGGCAGGACCCATGTCATGGTGGACAGCCTCGTGACACCAGGTCAGAGTAAGCACTGATTCTTCCAGTCACTTCCAGAAGTAAGTCTGGCTGCGACATCTGGCTGTGTTAAAGGAGGTGGTTGGATGTGAGACCATCCACGTTTACCACTAAGCCAGAAACAAAAGATGAAGCAGATCTGACTTGTGCAGAACAGCACTGAGGCCGTTCCTTCAGCACCTCCCCAGTTCCACACCAGTAACGCCTTGAAGCAGTCTTTTCTTTAAAAAACCAAACACATTCTTATGTCAGGATACGAGCGTTGCTTGTGCAGTCTGTGGCTCTGTATTAACTACCCCTTGGAGCACTGCAAGGTTCTTCAGTGCCTGTAAGGTGACTTGATCCTACCAATACCTCTGCGTGTCACTCACTATGGTGCGCAGTCACCAAGTCCTCACACTAAAAAGCCACAAGCAAACAAACAAACATTACAAGGTTCTGGTGAGAGGAAGGTTTTACATATAATTGTAATAATGAACAGAGCTCATTTTAATCTGCTAGCTATTAAAAAAAACCGTTGGTGGCATATAAAATGCATTTTTATAATCTAGTAACTTACACAGTAACATTTCCTCTTTTCTTTTAGAAAAACAGGCAGCATTCCCGTTGAGCTCAGTTCCATGCTGCAGATTTATAAAGTTTAAAAATCTCTCAGATTTGTCATTAACTCCAGAACCGCTTAGGAGTGCTACTCTGAGGCCAGGATAGATTACCAGGAAACTGAAGAAAACAAAACTGGTAAGTAAATCCATTCACTTTAAAGCGAGCTTTAATTTTATCCTTAAGTGCAGTTTTCAATGTAAACAAAGCAGCACGTGAACAATTCCAGTGAGTTGCAGGACACAGCTGATATGTTCATTTGGGTTAAATATACCATAACTCCAATTACTGACAGCAGACTTCTAAGTAGATTGCTCATACTGGCTCCTTTTATTAATCTAATTAGTCAGGCTTACAGCCTCTCAAACGAGAGCAATTAGTTACCTAGGTGCTTTACTAGGCTGTTACATTTTATACAATGGAATGTAATAGACTGTGTTTATAAGAATAAATATTTCCACTGAGGACTAAACATCATTTGCATTGATGCATGCTATTAACAGGTTTGCTGCTGCTTGAAATCCGAAATGATCAATACATGGCAGCAAGGCAAATCTCAGCTTAAAAAGTTTCTTTTCAGAAAGTGTTCGTATGTGCAACATTTATTTGCATATGTGAGCAAGTGTGCATAAGAACACACAACTGGAAGCAGTGCAATACATTTTCTTGTCACAATTTGTAACTAGCTACTACACCATGACAGATCTGGAGTCACTCTCAGCTAGAGGAGGAGAAGCTGCTCACTGGGACGCTCCGTGTCGGATCCGTGTCCCTGGGGGCTGCTTCTCCAAAAACAGACTGCAGAACACTTGCAGCTTTCATCCCGTTAGATGTGCAGACTATTTCATTAAGCGTGGTCATCTCTAACAGGGATAACGCAATTCCTGGCGGTAAGGAACCACCATGCTTACAGCACACGTTGCTTTTTCTAAAAAAATAGAGATTCCTTTGAATTTTTTTAAACTCCAGTTGTCCTCGTGGATTGTCTAGAGTAACACAACTGAGTAATAACAGGCAGATGGAAGAATTGTCTCTGCAGCAGCAAAAAGGTGGAGATGCAGAAAGCTTCCTCAGACCTTCTGAGAAGGAGCGGCCTGTACTGCCTACATAAGTGCTTTTATTTGTTGTTTTGATGCAACTGTTCTATATGCATCCAGACACAGATATGCGCATGTATCAAGTACATGTACCTGTACTTTATTAACATTGGCATTTCAGTTTCTTATTTTGATCATAACTTAATCTTTCTCAATCGGATACATTACAGATACAAACAGTAAGATTGAAGCCTGTTAGCAGAGGTGCCATTACAGGTCCCACTGGATCTGTACTCCCTCTGCTACACAATACCTATGCCCGCCCAGTGGCAATCTGACAAAAATAAACTTGTTTCATCTCCAAAATTGAAGAGTCAGACAATTACTAAAATAAACAATTTCTTATTCAGATGGTCACAGAGTGACAAGGTTTGTCGAGAACGCTAGAGTCCACAGACAGAGAAGTCTCACTCAGAACAGGCACAGTCCAGTTGGGCTGAGCAGATGCTCAGATTAAGGCTGTGTCCCTCACAGAAGAACACATCGGAAAAAGCTGCTTTTCTTTTGCTGGTCTGGTGTGATTTTGACTCCCTGGTTGCTGCCCTGGGGGCTATTGCCTTCCTGAAGATGCAAAGAATTTAAGTTACTTATTTATACTTAACAGCTTCTACTGCCTATACCTCATCTATACATTTTGTTGAATGAAACCTCTAAGTATACAAAAAATACTACTAAAAATCAGCAGGGGCTTTCACTCATCTATTTGACCCTTCAATTGCACCAGCCACTGTGAAAAGTCAGAGCTGCACATCCTACTTTTGGCTTTGGCCAACGAGCACAGGGCCCGCTCCTCCTTCCGTAAAACCAGAGACTGGAAAAATCACAGGACGTGTTTGGTTTGTGCTGAACACCTCGGGTTGTCAGTGAAAGTAGAAGCAATCTTATTTTCTTCATGAAATGAAGCTAACAGCCTGAAGCAGACCTTCCACATCCAGAATTTATACAATTCGCTTTTCCAGACTGCAGGAGCAAGAAATACCATTGAACAGCTCCTCTGCCACTCACACGGCTTTGAAAAACACAGACAAGAATTTCATTCAGAACCACCGCAGCTGGTTCCTGAAATGCAGAGACCATTGTTGGTGAGCCAAGGGCAGAGCACAGCTCGCTGAAACTACAGATCAACTTCTGTGACCTTCAGTGCGCTCTGACTGGAGACCACTCGTGGTGATACAGCACCTGGTGTTAGTTCTTACTTTATCCCTCTCTATTTAAATACAGCTTAGCCTAGGTAGAAGTCACTTACCAACTTCTTGTCCATTTTTGCTTTGATATCTCTGGCAAGAGTGAAAAATGCCTGCAATAAGTAAAACAGTTGAAGGTATATGGTTAATAAAACACGCTCCGACCAGTTCTGTTTAACAACAGTCTGCCTTCCTGGCTTTGCCAGCCCATCTGAAGTATCAGCAGTTGAGTTTTACATCATCAGGATGGGCAACTGTTCTTACTGCTTGTCTGCACACATTATAAGATAAATAGAAGGGAAAGGTTGCAGTACTTACATTCTCTATGTTTATATTTGCTTTTGCACTGGTCTCCATGAATTTAATTCCAAAACTTGCTGCAAGCTGAACAAAAACAGGTTTGGTGTTAGCTGGGTGACTGCAGGAATAGCCATAACCACAACGGCCAGCGCAGGATCCTCCACTAATCAGGAACCGAATCACATTCCTCTTGGCACCTATTCTTACTGGATCTTGTTCTTCTGTTTCATACTCTGCACACATTTTTCTCCTTTATCTTTAAATATCTACTTTTTTTTTAATAGTTGCCTTGTCAGTTTTGTAATGTCAGTGGTACACAGAAGTACATTCCCTACTTAGACTAACATCCAATGCCAGAAAAACCAATCCTGCCTACCTTTGTCTCACAAAAAGGGCCACTCCTAAATGTTTTTTCTTTCTTTGGCTAAGAAGAAAATTCAGCTAGTTGCTTTGCATCTAACACATCTCAACCAGGTAATCCACCAGCATTCTGAACACAGACTCATCTTTTCGTTGGACCACGGAAATATTCTGCAACTACAGCCTGGGAAACATTCAGTGGCTCCACTCAGAAATGCCACCGAAGCACCCAGCCAGTAAGGAATGCTGCTGTTACACTGTGACACCTCTCAGCTGCCACAGCATGACGCGGTGACACCGCGGGGGCAGCAACACGTTTAACAATCAAACCTCGTACACAAAGCAGAAAATGACCGTAATGACTGCTTCAAAAGAGGAAATCCAATGAATAGAAGGTATCTTAATATTCATAAAGACCTCATTGCTCAGATCAGGACAATATGGAAAAAGATTAAATCCAAGAGGGAGCATCACCATGCTTCAGTGCTTTTAGAAGCACGGGGCCACTACTGCTGGCTGGCTCTTCAAATCAGGTCCTCCCGAGGCTGCAGCACAGACTGCTGCTGCTCGAGCAGCAACCGTGCTTTGCATCGGTCCTGGCAGGAAGAGCCCAGCAGGCTTTGGCACTTACCTTCTCCCCTTGCTCTCTAGAAACTTGTCTTTTGTCATTTGCATCACATTTGTTCCCAAGGATCATTTTCTCAACGTCTGGAGAGGCGTGCTGAGATAGAAACAAATGAAAGGAAGGACTCCTGCTTATGTCTTCGTTAATAAAGATTGCCAAAAGAGGAGGCACCCACCAAGAACTTAAACGGGATGCGCTGGTGCTGAGCATTCTCTGTAGGTTTACAAGCTCCTACAAAGCACCCGATCCCGGCACCTCACTGCACCCCACTGCCCGCCCTGCGAGCGTCCTGCGTTAACGCCAGCTCGCCTGTCATGCCAGGAAAACATCATCTTTTGGTGCCTCAAGCTCTACGAAATCAGAAGCATGCTCCTGTACGCAAGCACGGCAAATTACTGCTAACCAAGACACTCCAGCAGCTATTCCTGATTTTTCATTTCATTTATTTTCTACTCACTCTTCAGTGTATGAATTTGAAAGAAACGTTTCTGAAGTATTTAACTTCTAACTGCTTTTGGAGGGAGAAACAGCATCTTTAATGTCAAGTAAATAGAGAAGTTACCTCTTCAATGTTCCTGACCCAGTTCCGGATATTTTCAAAAGACTTTTCATTGGTGATGTCATAGACCAACATAATGCCCTAAGGAATAAGGAGACAGATGCCTTATTTCAGCCAGCAGCAGTACCAGCAACAGTTACAGACCCGCCCATAACAGAAAGGAGCGACTTCAAGACCGATAAAGAAAAGCTGGCTCAGCGCTGCCCGAACATCAGAGCGCGTCCGGCCAGACGCGGCCACGCGGGCGTGTGCTCCTGGAGCGCGTCACCGCGGCCGCCTGCCCTGGGCCCTCCCACTGCCCCGGCACCGCGCAGCGGGAGCGGCCGCAAAGCGCCCGGCCACGCAGAGCTCAAGTTCCAGGCAGTGAACGCCCGTTGTGCCCCGGATCTGCTGCTGGAGCGGAACCGCTCGCGTGCCCTCGTCACGAGCCGTGTCACTCCTACCATTGCTCCCCTGTAGTACGCTGTTGTGATGGTGCGGAATCGCTCCTGCCCGGCGGTGTCCCTGCAACGGACAGAACACGGGGCTCACACACCGCCACGCTAACGTCACCAGCTTACACCAAACATCGCCGACCCGCTGTCACACGCACTGCACCGCTGCTGTCTGCACGGTACCAGCTGCTGAGCACAGCGCACAGACAACGCTGCCACGACCTGCACTGTCAGACACCGCGGAACTTAGGAGCGAGCCTTACCATATCTGCAGCTTGATTCTCTTGCCATCTAGCTCTATGGTTCTAATCTTAAAATCAATACCTGGAACGAGAAACAACCGAATTACTTCTAACTTCTACAGAGAGCCAAACGAACGGTGTTCCCCCCGGTTCCCCCGGTCCGACTTCGACGCCTCACGAGGAGCGCGAGCGGAGACCTTCCCCACGGCCGCAGGGACGCGGCACGGAGCGCAGCCACGGCCCCGTGGGAGCGGCCCGGCCCGAGCGGAGCGAGGCGCCCAGCTCCGTTCTGCCCGCTACCACCGCGGTACGGTACGGTACGGTACGGTACGGTACAGCCCAGCCCAGCCCAGCCCGGCCCGGCCCGCAGCGCCGCCAGAGCCGCCCGCGGGGCTGCAGCACCGCTCGGCCCCGGCCCCGCGCACCGATGGTGGAGATGAAGGTGGCGTTGAAGGCATCCTCGGAGAAACGGAAGAGCGCGCACGTCTTCCCCACGCCCGAGTCGCCGATGAGCAGCAGCTTGAACAGATAGTCGTACGTCTTCGCCATGTTCCCGGGCGCCGCCCCTGCGGCACCGCCCGCCCCCCGCGCCGCCTC